>NW_027439464.1:0-69000 GCF_964188355.1 Buteo buteo
CCCGTTGGTACTCCGGTGTAGTACCAGTAACCCCGCCCGGTGCTCCGAGGTAGTACCCGTATACCCCCGTCGGTACTGCGGAGTAGTACCCGTACCCCCGTTGGTACTCCGGTGTAGCACCCGCATACCCCCGTCGGTACTCCGGGGTACACCTGCTGGCCTACAAGTACGCGGGTTGAGAACCAGCCTTCCTACCTGACCCTCGGCGGTAGGCCCGGTGTCCATAGGCGACGTTCCGGGATAGAACCCGTTCCCACACCAGTACTATGGGCCCGTGGCAGAACCCTTTGTGATGCGCCGGAGTTCTAACTGTTGTCCCAACAGGCACGCGGTGTTAGATCCCGGCCCCCCATCCTGACCCTCCAGGGTAGGCCCGGTATCCTGACCTGATGCTCCGGGGTAGGCCTGGCTTCCCTTCCCGACCCTCTGGTATAGTACCGGTAACCACGCCCGGTACTCCGGCGTAATGCCAGGGTTCCCCCGTCAGTACTCCGGGGTAGTACCGGTACCCCCGCCCGGTACTTCGAGGTAGTACCCGTATACCACCGTTGGTACTCCGGGGTACACCTGCTGTGCCTACAAGCACGCGGGTTGAGAACCAGCCTTCCTACCTGACCCTCGGCGGTAGGCCCGGTGTCTATAGGCGATGTTCCGGGTTAGAACATGTTCCCACAACAGTACTATGGGCCAGTGGCAGAACCCTTTGTGATGCACCGGAGTTCTAACTGTTGTTCCAACGGGCGCGCGGTGTTAGATCTCAGCCTCCCATCTTGACCCTCCAGGGTAGGCCCGGTATCCTTATCTGAAGCTCTAGGGTAGGCCTGCTGTCCCTTCCCGACGCTCTGGTGTAGTACCAGTAACCCCGCCCGGTACTCCGAGGTAGTACCCATATACCCCTGTCGGTACTCCAGGGTAGTACCGGTACCCCCGTTGGTACTCTGGTGTAGTACCCGTATACCCCTGTCGGTACTCCGGGGTACACCTGCTGTGCCTACGGGCGCGCGGGTTTAGACCCACCCTTCCTACTTGACCCTTCGCGTTAGGCCCGGTGTCCATAGGCGATGTTCCGGGTTAGAACATGTTCCCACAACAGTACTATGGGCCAGTGGCAGAACCCTTTGTGATGCACCGGAGTTCTAACTGTTGTTCCAACGGGCGCGCGGTGTTAGATCTCAGCCTCCCACCTTGACCCTCCAGGGTAGGCCCGGTATCCTTATCTGAAGCTCTAGGGTAGGCCTGCTGTCCCTTCCCGACGCTCTGGTGTAGTACCAGTAACCCCGCCCGGTACTCCGAGGTAGTACCCGTATACCCCCGTCGGTACTGCGGAGTAGTACCCGTACCCCCGTTGGTACTCCGGTGTAGCACCCGCATACCCCCGTCGGTACTCCGGGGTACACCTGCTGGCCTACAAGTACGCGGGTTGAGAACCAGCCTTCCTACCTGACCCTCGGCGGTAGGCCCGGTGTCCATAGGCGACGTTCCGGGATAGAACCCGTTCCCACACCAGTACTATGGGCCCGTGGCAGAACCCTTTGTGATGCGCCGGAGTTCTAACTGTTGTCCCAACAGGCACGCGGTGTTAGATCCCGGCCCCCCATCCTGACCCTCCAGGGTAGGCCCGGTATCCCGACCTGATGCTCCGGGGTAGGCCTGGCGTCCCTTCCCGATGCTCTGGTGTGGTACCATTAATTCCGCCCGGTGCTCCAGGGTAGTACCCGTATACCCCCGTCGGTACTCCAGGGTAGTACCGGTACCCCCGTTGGTACTCCGGTCTAGTACCCGTATACCCCTGTCGGTACTCCGGGGTACACCTGCTGTCCCTACGGGCGCGCGGGTTTAGACCCACCCTTCCTACTTGACCCTTCGCGTTAGGCCCGGTGTCCATAGGCGATGTTCCGGGTTAGAACATGTTCCCACAACAGTACTATGGGCCAGTGGCAGAACCCTTTGTGATGCGCCGGAGTTCTAACTGTTGTCCCAACAGGCACGCGGTGTTAGATCCCGGCCCCCCATCCTGACCCTCCAGGGTAGGCCCGGTATCCCGACCTGATGCTCCGGGGTAGGCCTGGCTTCCCTTCCCGACGCTCTGGTGTAGTACCGGTAACCACGCCCGGTACTCCAGCGTTATGCCAGGGTTCCCCCGTCAGTACTCCGGAGTAGTACCCGTACCCCCGTTGGTACTCCGGTGTAGCACCCGCATACCACCGTCGGTACTCCGGGGTACACCTGCTGGCCTACAAGTACGCGGGTTGAGAACCAGCCTTCCTACCTGACCCTCGGCGGTAGGCCCGGTGTCCATAGGCGACGTTCCGGGATAGAACCCGTTCCCACACCAGTACTATGGGCCCGTGGCAGAACCCTTTGTGAGGCGCCGGAGTTCTAACTGTTGTCCCAACAGGCACGCGGTGTTAGATCCCGGCCCCCCATCCTGACCCTCCAGGGTAGGCCCGGTATCCCGACCTGATGCTCCGGGGTAGGCCTGGCTTCCCTTCCCGACCCTCTGGTGTAGTACCGGTAACCACGCCCGGTACTCCGGCGTAATGCCAGGGTTCCCCCGTCAGTACTCCGGGGTAGTACCGGTACCCCCGCCCGGTACTTCGAGGTAGTACCCGTATACCACCGTTGGTACTCCGGGGTACACCTGCTGTGCCTACAAGCACGCGGGTTGAGAACCAGCCTTCCTACCTGACCCTCGGCGGTAGGCCCGGTGTCCATAGGCGATGTTCCGGGTTAGAACATGTTCCCACAACAGTACTATGGGCCAGTGGCAGAACCCTTTGTGATGCGCCGGAGTTCTAACTGTTGTCCCAACAGGCACGCGGTGTTAGATCTCAGCCTCCCATCCTGACCCTCCAGGGTAGGCCCGGTATCCCAACCTGATGCTCCGGTGTAGGCCTGGCGTCCCTTCCCGACGCTCTGGTGTAGTACCCGTAACCCCGCCCGGTGTTCCAGGGTAGTACCCATATACCCCTGTCGGTACTCCAGGGTAGTACCGGTACCCCCGTTGGTACTCTGGTGTAGTACCCGTATACCCCTGTCGGTACTCCGGGGTACACCTGCTGTCCCTACGGGCGCGCGGGTTTAGACCCACCCTTCCTACTTGACCCTTCGCGTTAGGCCCGGTGTCCATAGGCGATGTTCCGGGTTAGAACATGTTCCCACAACAGTACTATGGGCCAGTGGCAGAACCCTTTGTGATGCACCGGAGTTCTAACTGTTGTTCCAACGGGCGCGTGGTGTTAGATCTCAGCCTCCCATCTTGACCCTCCAGGGTAGGCCCGGTATCCTTATCTGAAGCTCTAGGGTAGGCCTGCTGTCCCTTCCCGACGCTCTGGTGTAGTACCAGTAACCACGCCCGGTGCTCCGAGGTAGTACCCGTATACCCCCGTCGGTACTGCGGAGTAGTACCCGTACCCCCGTTGGTACTCCGGTGTAGCACCCGCATACCCCCGTCGGTACTCCGGGGTACACCTGCTGGCCTACAAGTACGCGGGTTGAGAACCAGCCTTCCTACCTGACCCTCGGCGGTAGGCCCGGTGTCCATAGGCGACGTTCCGGGATAGAACCCGTTCCCACACCAGTACTATGGGCCCGTGGCAGAACCCTTTGTGATGCGCCGGAGTTCTAACTGTTGTCCCAACAGGCACGCGGTGTTAGATCCCGGCCCCCCATCCTGACCCTCCAGGGTAGGCCCGGTATCCCGACCTGATGCTCCGGGGTAGGCCTGGCGTCCCTTCCCGACGCTCTGGTGTAGTACCGGTAACCACGCCCGGTACTCCAGCGTAATGCCAGGGTTCCCCCGTCAGTACTCCGGGGTAGTACCGGTACCCCCGCCCGGTACTTCGAGGTAGTACCCGTATACCACCGTTGGTACTCCGGGGTACACCTGCTCTGCCTACAAGCACACGGGTTGAGAACCAGCCTTCCTACCTGACCCTCGGCGGTAGTCCCGTTGTCCATAGGCGACGTTCCGGGATAGAACCCGTTCCCACAGCAGTACTATGGGCCCGTGGCAGAACCCTTTGTGATGCGCCGGAGTTCTAACTGTTGTCCCAACAGGCACGCGGTGTTAGATCCCGGCCCCTCATACTGACCCTCCAGGGTAGGCCCGGTATCCCGACCTGATGCTCCGGGGTAGGCCTGGCTTCCCTTCCCGACCCTCTGGTGTAGTACCGGTAACCACGCCCGGTGCTCCGGCGTAATGCCAGGGTTCCCCCGTCAGTACTCCATGGTAGTACCGGTACCCCCGCCCGGTACTTCGAGGTAGTACCCGTATACCACCGTTGGTACTTCGGGGTACACCTGCTCTGCCTACAAGCACGCGGGTTGAGAACCAGCCTTCCTACCTGACCCTCGGCGGTAGGCCCGGTGTCCATAGGCGATGTTCCGGGTTAGAACAAGTTCCCACACCAGTACTATGGGCCCGTGGCAGAACCCTTTGTGATGCGCCGGAGTTCTAACTGTTGTCCCAACAGGCACGCGGTGTTAGATCCCGGCCCCCCATCCTGACCCTCCAGGGTAGGCCCGGTATCCCGACCTGATGCTCCGGGGTAGGCCTGGCGTCCCTTCCCGACGCTCTGGTGTGGTACCATTAATTCCGCCCGGTGCTCCGGCGCAATGCCAGGGTACCCCCGTCAGTACTCCAGAGTAGTACCGGTACCCCCGTTGGTACTCCGGTGTAGCACCCGCATACCCGCGTCGGTACTCCGGGGTACACCTGCTGTGCCTACAAGCACGCGGGTTGAGAACCAGCCTTCCTACCTGACCCTCGGCGGTAGGCCCGGTGTCCATAGGCGATGTTCCGGGATAGAACCCGTTCCCACACCAGTACTATGGGCCCGTGGCAGAACCCTTTGTGATGCGCCGGAGTTCTAACTGTTGTCCCAACAGGCACGCGGTGTTAGATCCCGGCCCCCCATCCTGACCCTCCAGGGTAGGCCCGGTATCCCGACCTGATGCTCCGGTGTAGGCCTGGCGTCCCTTCCCGACGCTCTGGTGTAGTACCATTAGTTCCGCCCGGTGCTCCGGCGCAATGCCAGGGTACCCCCGTCAGTACTCCACAGTAGTACCGGTATCCCCGTTGGTACTCCGGTGTAGTACCAGTAACCCCGCCCGGTGCTCCGAGGTAGTACCCGTATACCCCCGTCGGTACTGCGGAGTAGTACCCGTACCCCCGTTGGTACTCCGGTGTAGCACCCGCATACCACCGTCGGTACTCCGGGGTACACCTGCTGGCCTACAAGTACGCGGGTTGAGAACCAGCCTTCCTACCTGACCCTCGGCGGTAGGCCCGGTGTCCATAGGCGACGTTCCGGGATAGAACCCGTTCCCACACCAGTACTATGGGCCCGTGGCAGAACCCTTTGTGAGGCGCCGGAGTTCTAACTGTTGTCCCAACAGGCACGCGGTGTTAGATCCCGGCCCCCCATCCTGACCCTCCAGGGTAGGCCCGGTATCCCGACCTGATGCTCCGGGGTAGGCCTGGCTTCCCTTCCCGACCCTCTGGTGTAGTACCGGTAACCACGCCCGGTACTCCGGCGTAATGCCAGGGTTCCCCCGTCAGTACTCCGGGGTAGTACCGGTACCCCCGCCCGGTACTTCGAGGTAGTACCCGTATACCACCGTTGGTACTCCGGGGTACACCTGCTGTGCCTACAAGCACGCGGGTTGAGAACCAGCCTTCCTACCTGACCCTCGGCGGTAGGCCCGGTGTCCATAGGCGATGTTCCGGGTTAGAACATGTTCCCACAACAGTACTATGGGCCAGTGGCAGAACCCTTTGTGATGCGCCGGAGTTCTAACTGCAGTCCCAAACGGCACGTGGTGTTAGATCTCAGCCTCCCATCCTGACCCTCCAGGGTAGGCCCGGTATCCCAACCTGATGCTCCGGTGTAGGCCTGGCGTCCCTTCCCGACGCTCTGGTGTAGTACCCGTAACCCCGCCCGGTGCTCCAGGGTAGTACCCATATACCCCCGTCGGTACTCCAGGGTAGTACCGGTACCCCCGTTGGTACTCCGGTGTAGTACCCGTATACCCCTGTCGGTACTCCGGGGTACACCTGCTGTCCCTACGGGCGCGCGGGTTTAGACCCACCCTTCCTACTTGACCCTTCGCGTTAGGCCCGGTGTCCATAGGCGATGTTCCGGGTTAGAACATGTTCCCACAACAGTACTATGGGCCAGTGGCAGAACCCTTTGTGATGCACCGGAGTTCTAACTGTTGTTCCAACGGGCGCGTGGTGTTAGATCTCAGCCTCCCATCTTGACCCTCCAGGGTAGGCCCGGTATCCTTATCTGAAGCTCTAGGGTAGGCCTGCTGTCCCTTCCCGACGCTCTGGTGTAGTACCAGTAACCACGCCCGGTGCTCCGAGGTAGTACCCGTATACCCCCGTCGGTACTGCGGAGTAGTACCCGTACCCCCGTTGGTACTCCGGGTAGCACCCGCATACCCCCGTCGGTACTCCGGGGTACACCTGCTGGCCTACAAGTACGCGGGTTGAGAACCAGCCTTCCTACCTGACCCTCGGCGGTAGGCCCGGTGTCCATAGGCGACGTTCCGGGATAGAACCCGTTCCCACACCAGTACTATGGGCCCGTGGCAGAACCCTTTGTGATGCGCCGGAGTTCTAACTGTTGTCCCAACAGGCACGCGGTGTTAGATCCCGGCCCCCCATCCTGACCCTCCAGGGTAGGCCCGGTATCCCGACCTGATGCTCTGGGGTAGGCCTGGTGTCCCTTCCCGATGCTCTGGTGTGGTACCATTAATTCCGCCCGGTGCTCCGGCGCAATGCCAGGGTACCCCCGTCAGTACTCCAGAGTAGTACCGGTACCCCCGTTGGTACTCCGGTGTAGCACCCGCATACCCGCGTCGGTACTCCGGGGTACACCTGCTGTCCCTACGGGCGCGCGGGTTTGGACACACCCTTGCTACCTGACCCTTTGCGTAAGGCCCGGTGTCGCTAGGCGACGTTCTGGGATAGAACCCGATCCCACAGCAGTACTATGGGCCCGTGGCAGAACCCTTTGTGATGCGCCGGAGTTCTAACTGTTGTCCCAAACGGCACGTGGTGTTAGATCTCAGCCTCCCATCCTGACCCTCCAGGGTAGGCCCGGTATCCCAACCTGATGCTCCGGTGTAGGCCTGGCGTCCCTTCCCGACGCTCTGGTGTAGTACCCGTAACCCCGCCCGGTGCTCCAGGGTAGTACCCATATACCCCCGTCGGTACTCCAGGGTAGTACCGGTACCCCCGTTGGTACTCCGGTGTAGTACCCGTATACCCCCGTCGGTACTCCGGGGTACACCTGCTCTGCCTACGGGCGCGCGGGTTTAGACCCACCCTTCCTACCTGACCCTCGGCGGTAGGCCCGGTGTCCGTAGGAGATGTTCCGGGATAGAACCCGTTCCCACACCAGTACTATGGGCCCGTGGCAGAACCCTTTGTGATGCGCCGGAGTTCTAACTGTTGTTCCAACGGGCGCGCGGTGTTAGATCTCAGCCTCCCATCTTGACCCTCCAGGGTAGGCCCGGTATCCTTATCTGAAGCTCTAGGGTAGGCCTGCTGTCCCTTCCCGACGCTCTGGTGTAGTACCAGTAACCCCGCCCGGTGCTCCGAGGTAGTACCCGTATACCCCCGTCGGTACTCTGGAGTAGTACCGGTACCCCCGTTGGTACTCCGGTCTAGTACCCGTATACCCCCGTCGGTACTCCGGGGTACACCTGCTGTCCCTACGGGCGCGCGGGTTTAGACCCACCCTTCCTACTTGACCCTTCGCGTTAGGCCCGGTGTCCATAGGCGATGTTCCGGGTTAGAACATGTTCCCACAACAGTACTATGGGCCAGTGGCAGAACCCTTTGTGATGCGCCGGAGTTCTAACTGTTGTCCCAACAGGCACGCGGTGTTAGATCCCGGCCCCCCATCCTGACCCTCCAGGGTAGGCCCGGTATCCCGACCTGATGCTCCGGGGTAGGCCTGGCTTCCCTTCCCGACGCTCTGGTGTAGTACCGGTAACCACGCCCGGTACTCCAGCGTAATGCCAGGGTTCCCCCGTCAGTACTCCGGGGTAGTACCGGTACCCCCGCCCGGTACTTCGAGGTAGTACCCGTATACCACCGTTGGTACTCCGGGGTACACCTGCTCTGCCTACAAGCACACGGGTTGAGAACCAGCCTTCCTACCTGACCCTCGGCGGTAGTCCCGTTGTCCATAGGCGACGTTCCGGGATAGAACCCGTTCCCACAGCAGTACTATGGGCCCGTGGCAGAACCCTTTGTGATGCGCCGGAGTTCTAACTGTTGTCCCAACAGGCACGCGGTGTTAGATCCCGGCCCCTCATACTGACCCTCCAGGGTAGGCCCGGTATCCCGACCTGATGCTCCGGGGTAGGCCTGGCTTCCCTTCCCGACCCTCTGGTGTAGTACCGGTAACCACGCCCGGTGCTCCGGCGTAATGCCAGGGTTCCCCCGTCAGTACTCCATGGTAGTACCGGTACCCCCGCCCGGTACTTCGAGGTAGTACCCGTATACCACCGTTGGTACTTCGGGGTACACCTGCTCTGCCTACAAGCACGCGGGTTGAGAACCAGCCTTCCTACCTGACCCTCGGCGGTAGGCCCGGTGTCCATAGGCGATGTTCCGGGTTAGAACAAGTTCCCACACCAGTACTATGGGCCCGTGGCAGAACCCTTTGTGATGCGCCGGAGTTCTAACTGTTGTCCCAACAGGCACGCGGTGTTAGATCCCGGCCCCCCATCCTGACCCTCCAGGGTAGGCCCGGTATCCCGACCTGATGCTCCGGGGTAGGCCTGGCGTCCCTTCCCGACGCTCTGGTGTGGTACCATTAATTCCGCCCGGTGCTCCGGCGCAATGCCAGGGTACCCCCGTCAGTACTCCAGAGTAGTACCGGTACCCCCGTTGGTACTCCGGTGTAGCACCCGCATACCCGCGTCGGTACTCCGGGGTACACCTGCTGTGCCTACAAGCACGCGGGTTGAGAACCAGCCTTCCTACCTGACCCTCGGCGGTAGGCCCGGTGTCCATAGGCGATGTTCCGGGATAGAACCCGTTCCCACACCAGTACTATGGGCCCGTGGCAGAACCCTTTGTGATGCGCCGGAGTTCTAACTGTTGTCCCAACAGGCACGCGGTGTTAGATCCCGGCCCCCCATCCTGACCCTCCAGGGTAGGCCCGGTATCCCGACCTGATGCTCCGGTGTAGGCCTGGCGTCCCTTCCCGACGCTCTGGTGTAGTACCATTAGTTCCGCCCGGTGCTCCGGCGCAATGCCAGGGTACCCCCGTCAGTACTCCAGAGTAGTACCGGTATCCCCGTTGGTACTCCGGTGTAGTACCAGTAACCCCGCCCGGTGCTCCGAGGTAGTACCCGTATACCCCCGTCGGTACTGCGGAGTAGTACCCGTACCCCCGTTGGTACTCCGGTGTAGCACCCGCATACCACCGTCGGTACTCCGGGGTACACCTGCTGGCCTACAAGTACGCGGGTTGAGAACCAGCCTTCCTACCTGACCCTCGGCGGTAGGCCCGGTGTCCATAGGCGACGTTCCGGGATAGAACCCGTTCCCACACCAGTACTATGGGCCCGTGGCAGAACCCTTTGTGAGGCGCCGGAGTTCTAACTGTTGTCCCAACAGGCACGCGGTGTTAGATCCCGGCCCCCCATCCTGACCCTCCAGGGTAGGCCCGGTATCCCGACCTGATGCTCCGGGGTAGGCCTGGCTTCCCTTCCCGACCCTCTGGTGTAGTACCGGTAACCACGCCCGGTACTCCGGCGTAATGCCAGGGTTCCCCCGTCAGTACTCCGGGGTAGTACCGGTACCCCCGCCCGGTACTTCGAGGTAGTACCCGTATACCACCGTTGGTACTCCGGGGTACACCTGCTGTGCCTACAAGCACGCGGGTTGAGAACCAGCCTTCCTACCTGACCCTCGGCGGTAGGCCCGGTGTCCATAGGCGATGTTCCGGGTTAGAACATGTTCCCACAACAGTACTATGGGCCAGTGGCAGAACCCTTTGTGATGCGCCGGAGTTCTAACTGCAGTCCCAAACGGCACGTGGTGTTAGATCTCAGCCTCCCATCCTGACCCTCCAGGGTAGGCCCGGTATCCCAACCTGATGCTCCGGTGTAGGCCTGGCGTCCCTTCCCGACGCTCTGGTGTAGTACCCGTAACCCCGCCCGGTGTTCCAGGGTAGTACCCATATACCCCTGTCGGTACTCCGGGGTAGTACCGGTACCCCCGTTGGTACTCTGGTGTAGTACCCGTATACCCCTGTCGGTACTCCGGGGTACACCTGCTGTCCCTACGGGCGCGCGGGTTTAGACCCACCCTTCCTACTTGACCCTTCGCGTTAGGCCCGGTGTCCATAGGCGATGTTCCGGGTTAGAACATGTTCCCACAACAGTACTATGGGCCAGTGGCAGAACCCTTTGTGATGCACCGGAGTTCTAACTGTTGTTCCAACGGGCGCGCGGTGTTAGATCTCAGCCTCCCATCTTGACCCTCCAGGGTAGGCCCGGTATCCTTATCTGAAGCTCTAGGGTAGGCCTGCTGTCCCTTCCCGACGCTCTGGTGTAGTACCAGTAACCCCGCCCGGTGCTCCGAGGTAGTACCCGTATACCCCCGTCGGTACTGCGGAGTAGTACCCGTACCCCCGTTGGTACTCCGGTGTAGCACCCGCATACCCCCGTCGGTACTCCGGGGTACACCTGCTGGCCTACAAGTACGCGGGTTGAGAACCAGCCTTCCTACCTGACCCTCAGCGGTAGGCCCGGTGTCCATAGGCGACGTTCCGGGATAGAACCCGTTCCCACACCAGTACTATGGGCCCGTGGCAGAACCCTTTGTGATGCGCCGGAGTTCTAACTGTTGTCCCAACAGGCACGCGGTGTTAGATCCCGGCCCCCCATCCTGACCCTCCAGGGTAGGCCCGGTATCCCGACCTGATGCTCCGGGGTAGGCCTGGTGTCCCTTCCCGATGCTCTGGTGTGGTACCATTAATTCCGCCCGGTGCTCCGGCGCAATGCCAGGGTACCCCCGTCAGTACTCCAGAGTAGTACCGGTACCCCCGTTGGTACTCCGGTGTAGCACCCGCATACCCGCGTCGGTACTCCGGGGTACACCTGCTGTCCCTACGGGCGCGCGGGTTTGGACACACCCTTGCTACCTGACCCTTTGCGTAAGGCCCGGTGTCGCTAGGCGACGTTCTGGGATAGAACCCGATCCCACAGCAGTACTATGGGCCCGTGGCAGAACCCTTTGTGATGCGCCGGAGTTCTAACTGTTGTCCCAAACGGCACGTGGTGTTAGATCTCAGCCTCCCATCCTGACCCTCCAGGGTAGGCCCGGTATCCTTATCTGAAGCTCTAGGGTAGGCCTGCTGTCCCTTCCCGACGCTCTGGTGTAGTACCAGTAACCCCGCCCGGTGCTCCGAGGTAGTACCCGTATACCCCCGTCGGTACTCCGGAGTAGTACCGGTACCCCCGTTGGTACTCCGGTGTAGTACCCGTATACCCCCGTCGGTACTCCGGGGTACACCTGCTGTCCCTACGGGCGCGCGGGTTTAGACCCACCCTTCCTACTTGACCCTTCGCGTTAGGCCCGGTGTCCATAGGCGATGTTCCGGGTTAGAACATGTTCCCACAACAGTACTATGGGCCAGTGGCAGAACCCTTTGTGATGCGCCGGAGTTCTAACTGTTGTCCCAACAGGCACGCGGTGTTAGTTCCCGGCCCCCCATCCTGACCCTCCAGGGTAGGCCCGGTATCCCGACCTGATGCTCCGGGGTAGGCCTGGCTTCCCTTCCCGACGCTCTGGTGTAGTACCGGTAACCACGCCCGGTACTCCAGCGTAATGCCAGGGTTCCCCCGTCAGTACTCCGGGGTAGTACCGGTACCCCCGCCCGGTACTTCGAGGTAGTACCCGTATACCACCGTTGGTACTCCGGGGTACACCTGCTCTGCCTACAAGCACACGGGTTGAGAACCAGCCTTCCTACCTGACCCTCGGCGGTAGTCCCGTTGTCCATAGGCGACGTTCCGGGATAGAACCCGTTCCCACAGCAGTACTATGGGCCCGTGGCAGAACCCTTTGTGATGCGCCGGAGTTCTAACTGTTGTCCCAACAGGCACGCGGTGTTAGATCCCGGCCCCTCATACTGACCCTCCAGGGTAGGCCCGGTATCCCGACCTGATGCTCCGGGGTAGGCCTGGCTTCCCTTCCCGACCCTCTGGTGTAGTACCGGTAACCACGCCCGGTACTCCGGCGTAATGCCAGGGTTCCCCCGTCAGTACTCCATGGTAGTACCGGTACCCCCGCCCGGTACTTCGAGGTAGTACCCGTATACCACCGTTGGTACTCCGGGGTACACCTGCTCTGCCTACAAGCACGCGGGTTGAGAACCAGCCTTCCTACCTGACCCTCGGCGGTAGGCCCGGTGTCCATAGGCGATGTTCCGGGTTAGAACATGTTCCCACACCAGTACTATGGGCCCGTGGCAGAACCCTTTGTGATGCGCCGGAGTTCTAACTGTTGTCCCAACAGGCACGCGGTGTTAGATCGCGGCCCCCCATCCTGACCCTCCAGGGTAGGCCCGGTATCCCGACCTGATGCTCCGGGGTAGGCCTGGCGTCCCTTCCCGACGCTCTGGTGTGGTACCATTAATTCCGCCCGGTGCTCCGGCGCAATGCCAGGGTACCCCCGTCAGTACTCCAGAGTAGTACCGGTACCCCCGTTGGTACTCCGGTGTAGCACCCGCATACCCGCGTCGGTACTCCGGGGTACACCTGCTGTGCCTACAAGCACGCGGGTTGAGAACCAGCCTTCCTACCTGACCCTCGGCGGTAGGCCCGGTGTCCATAGGCGATGTTCCGGGATAGAACCCGTTCCCACACCAGTACTATGGGCCCGTGGCAGAACCCTTTGTGATGCGCCGGAGTTCTAACTGTTGTCCCAACAGGCACGCGGTGTTAGATCCCGGCCCCCCATCCTGACACTCCAGGGTAGGCCCAGTATCCCGACCTGATGCTCCGGGGTTGGCCTGGCTTCCCTTCCCGACGCTCTGGTGTAGTACCCGTAACCCCGCCCGGTGCTCCAGGGTAGTATCCGTATACCCCCGTCGGTACTCCAGGGTAGTAACGGTACCCCCGTTGGTACTCCGGTCTAGTACCCGTATACCCCTGTCGGTACTCCGGGGTACACCTGCTGTGCATACGGGCGCGCGGGTTTAGACCCACCCTTCCTACTTGACCCTTCGCGTTAGGCCCGGTGTCCATAGGCGATGTTCCGGGTTAGAACATGTTCCCACAACAGTACTATGGGCCAGTGGCAGAACCCTTTGTGATGCCCCGGAGTTCTAACTGTTGTCCCAACAGGCACCCGGTGTTAGATACCGGCCCCCCATCCTGACCCTCCAGGGTAGGCCCGGTATCCCGACCTGATGCTCCGGGGTAGGCCTGGCTTCCCTTCCCGACGCTCTGGTGTAGTACCGGTAACCACGCCCGGTACTCCAGCGTAATGCCAGGGTTCCCCCGTCAGTACTCCGGGGTAGTACCGGTACCCCCGCCCGGTACTTCGAGGTAGTACCCGTATACCACCGTTGGTACTCCGGGGTACACCTGCTCTGCCTACAAGCACACGGGTTGAGAACCAGCCTTCCTACCTGACCCTCGGCGGTAGGCCCGGTGTCCATAGGCGACGTTCCGGGATAGAACCCGTTCCCACAGCTGTACTATGGGCCCGTGGCAGAACCCTTTGTGATGCGCCGGAGTTCTAACTGTTGTCCCAACAGGCACGCGGTGTTAGATCCCGGCCCCCCATCCTGACCCTCCAGGGTAGGCTCGGTATCCCGACCTGATGCTCCGGGGTAGGCCTGGCTTCCCTTCCCGACCCTCTGGTGTAGTATCGGTAACCACGCCCGGTACTCCGGCGTAATGCCAGGGTTCCCCCGTCAGTACTCCGTGGTAGTACCGGTACCCCCGCCCGGTACTTCGAGGTAGTACCCATATACCACCGTTGGTACTCCGGGGTACACCTGCTGTGCCTACAAGCACGCGGGTTGAGAACCAGCCTTCCTACCTGACCCTCGGCGGTAGGCCCGGTGTCCATAGGCGACGTTCCGGGATAGAACCCGTTCCCACACCAGTACTATGGGCCCGTGGCAGAACCCTTTGTGATGCGCCAGAGTTCTAACTGTTGTCCCAACAGGCACGCGGTGTTAGATCCCGGCCCCCCTTCCTGACCCTCCAGGGTAGGCCCGGTATCCCGACCTGATGCTCCGGGGTAGGCCTGGCGTCCCTTCCCGACGCTCTGGTGTAGTACCATTAATTCCGCCCGGTGCTCGGGCGCAATGCCAGGGTACCCCCGTCAGTACTCCAGAGTAGTACCGGTACCCCCGTTGGTACTCCGGTGTAGCACCCGCATACCCGTGTCGGTACTCCGGGGTACACCTGCTGTCCCTACGGGCGCGCGGGTTTAGACCCACCCTTCCTACTTGACCCTTCGCGTTAGGCCCGTTGTCCATAGGCGATGTTCCGGGTTAGAACATGTTCCCACACCAGTACTATGGGCCAGTGGCAGAACCCTTTGTGATGCACCGGAGTTCTAACTGTTGTTCCAACGGGCGCGCGGTGTTAGATCTCAGCCTCCCATCTTGACCCTCCAGGGTAGGCCCGGTATCCTTATCTGAAGCTCTAGGGTAGGCCTGCTGTCCCTTCCCGACGCTCTGGTGTAGTACCAGTAAGCCAGCCCGGTGCTCCGAGGTAGTACCCGTATACCCCCGTCAGTACTCCGGAGTAGTACCGGTACCCCCGTTGGTACTCCGGTGTAGTACCCGTATACCCCCGTCGGTACTCCGGGGTACACCTGCTGTGCCTACAAGCACGCGGGTTGAGAACCAGCCTTCCTACCTGACCCTCGGCGGTAGGCCCGGTGTCCATAGGCGATGTTCCGGGATAGAACCCGTTCCTACACCAGTACTATGGGCCCGTGGCAGAACCCTTTGTGATGCGCCGGAGTTCTAACTGTTGTCCCAACAGGCACGCGGTGTTAGATCCCGGCCCCCCATCCTGACCCTCCAGGGTAGGCCCGGTATCCCGACCTGATGCTCCGGGGTAGGCCTGGCGTCCCTTCCCGACGCTCTGGTGTAGTACCATTAATTCCGCCCGGTGCTCCGGCGCAATGCCAGGGTACCCCCGTCAGTACTCCAGAGTAGTACCGGTATCCCCGTTGGTACTCCGGTGTAGTACCAGTAACCCCGCCCGGTGCTCCGAGGTAGTACCCGTATACCCCCGTGAGTACTGCGGAGTAGTACCGGTACCCCCGTTGGTACTCCGGTGTAGTACCTGTATACCCCCGTCGGTACTCCGGGGTACACCTGCTCTGCCTACAAGCACACGGGTTGAGAACCAGCCTTCCTACCTGACCCTCGGCGGTAGGCCCGGTGTCCATAGGCGACGTACCGGGATAGTACCCGTTCCCACACCATTACTATGGGCCCGTGGCAGAACCCTTTGTGATGCGCCGGAGTTCTAACTGGTGTCCCAACAGGCACGCGGTGTTAGATCCCGGCCCCCCATCCTGACCCTCCAGGGTAGGCCCGGTATCCCGACCTGATGCTCCAGGGTAGGCCTGGCGTCCCTTCCCGACGCTCTGGTGTAGTACCCGTAACCCCGCCCGGTTCTCCAGGGTAGTACCCGTATACCCTCGTCAGTACTCCGCAGTAGTACCCGTACCCCCGTTGGTACTCCGGTGTAGTACCCGTATACCCCCGTCGGTACTCCGGGGTACACATGCTGTCCCTACGGGCGCGCAGGTTTAGACCCACCCTTCATACTTGACCCTTCGCGTTAGGCCCGGTGTCCATAGGCAACGTTCCGGGATAGAACATGTTCCCACAACAGTACTATGGGCCCGTGGCAGAACCCTTTGTGATGCGCCGGAGTTCTAACTGTTATCCCAACAGGCGCGCGGTGTTAGATCTCAGCCTCCCATCTTGACCCTCCAGGGTAGTCCCGGTATCCCAACCTGATGCTCCGGGATAGCCCTGGCGTCCGTGCCCGATGCTCTGGTGTAGTACCGGTAACCACGCCCTGTACTCCAGGGTAGAACCCATATACCCCCATCGGTACTCCAGGGTACTACCGGTACCCCCGTTGGTACTCCGGTGTAGTACCCGTATACCCCTGTCGGTACTCCGGGGTACACCTGCTGTCCCTACGGGCGCGCGGGTTTGGACACACCCTTCCAACCTGACCCTCCGCGTTAGGCCTCGTGTCCATAGGCGACGTTCCGGGATAGAACCCGTTCCCACAACAGTACTATGGGCCCGGGGCAGAACCCTTTGTGATGCGCCGGAGTTCTAACTGTTGTCCCAAACGGCACGCGGTGTTAGATCACAGCCTCCCATCCTGACCCTCCAGGCTAGGCCCGGTATCCCGACCTGATGCTCCGGGTTAGGCCTGGCGTCCCTTTCCGACGCTCTGGTGTAGTACCTGTAACCCCGCCCGGTGCTCCAGGGTAATGCCAGGGTACCTCCGTCAGTACTCCGTATTACTACCGGTACCCCCATTGGTACTCCGGTATAGTACCCGTATACCCCCGTCGATACTCCGGGATACACCTGCTGTCCCTACGGGCGCGCAGGTTTGGACACACCCTTCCAACCTGACCCTCCGCGTTAGGCCTCGTGTCCATAGGCGACGTTCCGGAATAGAACCCGTTCCCACAACAGTACTATGGGCCCGGGGCAGAACCCTTTGTGATGCGCCGGAGTTCTAACTGTTGTCCCAAACGGCACGCGGTGTTAGATCTCAGCCTCCCATCCTGACCCTCCAGGGTAGGCCCGGTATCCCGACCTGATGCTCCGGTGTAGGCCTGGCGTCCCTTCCCGACGCTCTGGTGTAGTACCCGTAACCCCGCCCGGTGCTCCAGGGTAGTACCCGTATACCCTCGTCAGTACTCCGGATTAGTACCGGTACCCCCGTTGGTACTCCGGTGTAGTACCCGTATACCCCCGTCGGTACTCCGGGGTAGACATGCTGTCCCTACGGGCGTGCAGGTTTAGACCCACCCTTCATACTTGACCCTTCGCGTTAGGCCCGGTGTCCATAGGCGACGTTCCGGGATAGAACATGTTCCCACAACAGTACTATGGGCCCGTAGCAGAACCGTTTGTGATGCGCCGGAGTTCTAACTGTTATCCCAACAGGCGCGCGGTGTTAGATCTCAGCCTCCCATCTTGACCCTCCAGGGTAGTCCCGGTATCCCAACCTGATGCTCCGGGATAGCCCTGGCGTCCGTGCCCGATGCTCTGGTGTAGTACCCGTAACCCCGCCCGGTGCTCCAGGGTAGTACCCGTATACCCCCGTAGGAACTCCGGGGTAGTACCGGTAAACCTGTTGGTACTCCGGTGTAGTACCCGTATACCCCCGTCGGTACTCCGGGGTACACCTGCTGTCCCTACGGGCACGCGGGTTGAGAACCAGCCTTCCTACCTGACTCTCGGCGATAGGCCCGGTGTCCATAGGCGACGTTCCGGGATAGGACCCGTTCCCACACCAGTACTATGGGCCCGTGGCAGAACCCTTTGTGATGTGCCGGAGTTCTAACTGTTGTCCCAACAGGCACGCGGTGTTAGATCCCGGCCCCCCATCCTGACCCTCCAGGGTAGGCCCGGTATCCCGACCTGATGCTCCGGGGTAGGCCTGGCGTCCCTTCCCGACGCTCTGGTGTAGTACCCGTAACCCCGCCCGGTGCTCCAGGGTAGTATCCGTATACCCCCGTCGGTACTCCAGGGTAGTAACGGTACCCCCGTTGGTACTCCGGTCTAGTACCCGTATACCCCTGTCGGTACTCCGGGGTACACCTGCTGTCCCTACGGGCGCGCGGGTTTAGACCCACCCTTCCTACTTGACCCTTCGCGTTAGGCCCGGTGTCCATAGGCGATGTTCCGGGTTAGAACATGTTCCCACAACAGTACTATGGGCCAGTGGCAGAACCCTTTGTGATGCGCCGGAGTTCTAACTGTTGTCCCAACAGGCACGCGGTGTTAGATCCCGGCCCCCCATCCTGACCCTCCAGGGTAGGCCCGGTATCCCGACCTGATGCTCCGGGGTAGGCCTGGCTTCCCTTCCCGACGCTCTGGTGTAGTACCGGTAACCACGCCCGGTACTCCAGCGTAATGCCAGGGTTCCCCCGTCAGTACTCCGGGGTAGTACCGGTACCCCCGCCCGGTACTTCGAGGTAGTACCCGTATACCACCGTTGGTACTCCGGGGTACACCTGCTCTGCCTACAAGCACACGGGTTGAGAACCAGCCTTCCTACCTGACCCTCGGCGGTAGTCCCGGTGTCCATAGGCGACGTTCCGGGATAGAACCCGTTCCCACACCAGTACTATGGGCCCGTGGCAGAACCCTTTGTGAGGCGCCGGAGTTCTAACTGTTGTCCCAACAGGCACGCGGTGTTAGATCCCGGCCCCCCATCCTGACCCTCCAGGGTAGGCCCGGTATCCCGACCTGATGCTCCGGGGTAGGCCTGGCTTCCCTTCCCGACCCTCTGGTGTAGTACCGGTAACCACGCCCGGTACTCCGGCGTAATGCCAGTGTTCCCCCGTCAGTACTCCGGGGTAGTACCGGTACCCCCGCCCGGTACTTCGAGGTAGTACCCGTATACCACCGTTGGTACTCCGGGGTACACCTGCTGTGCCTACAAGCACGCGGGTTGAAAACCAGCCTTCCTACCTGACCCTCGGCGTTAGGCCCGGTGTCCATAGGCGATGTTCCGGGTTAGAACATGTTCCCACAACAGTACTATGGGCCAGTGGCAGAACCCTTTGTGATGCGCCGCAGTTCTAACTGTTGTCCTAACAGGCACGCGGTGTTAGATCCCGGCCCCCCATCCTGACCCTCCAGGGTAGGCCCGGTATCCCGACCTGATGCTCCGGGGTAGGCCTGGCGTCCCTTCCCGACGCTCTGGTGTGGTACGATTAATTCCGCCCGGTGCTCCGGCGCAATGCCAGGGTACCCCCGTCAGTACTCCAGAGTAGTACCGGTACCCCCGTTGGTACTCCGGTGTAGCACCCGCATACCCGCGTCGGTACTCCGGGGTACACCTGCTGTCCCTACGGGCGCGCGGGTTTAGACCCACCCTTGCTACCTGACCCTTTGCGTAAGGCCCGGTGTCGCTAGGCGACGTTCTGGGATAGAACCCGATCTCACAGCAGTACTATGGGCCAGTGGCAGAACCCTTTGTGATGCGCCGGAGTTCTAACTGTTGTTCCAACGGGCGCGCGGTGTTAGATCTCAGCCTCCCATCCTGACCCTCCAGGGTAGGCCCGGTATCCCAACCTGATGCTCCGGTGTAGGCCTGGCGTCCCTTCCCGACGCTCTGGTGTAGTACCCGTAACCCCGCCCGGTGCTCCAGGGTAGTACCCGTATACCCCCGTCGGTACTCCGGAGTAGTACCGGTACCCCCGTTGGTACTCCGGTGTAGTACCCGTATAGCCCCGTCGGTACTCCGGGGTACAACTGCTGTGCCAACAAGCACGCGGGTTGAGAACCAGCCTTCCTACCTGACCCTCGGCGGTAGGCCCGGTGTCCATAGGCGACGTTCCGGGATAGAACCCGTTCCCACACCAGTACTATGGGCCCGTGGCAGAACCCTTTGTGATGCGCCGGAGTTCTAACTGTTGTCCCAACAGGCACGCGGTGTTAGATCCCGGCCCCCCATCCTGACCCTCCAGGGTAGGCCCGGTATCCCGACCTGATGCTCCGGTGTAGGCCTGGCGTCCCTTCCTGACGCTCTGGTGTAGTACCATTAATTCCGCCCGGTGCTCCGGCGCAATGCCAGGGTACCCCCGTCAGTACTCCAGAGTAGTACCGGTATCCCCGTTGGTACTCCGGTGTAGTACCAGTAACCCCGCCCGGTGCTCCGAGGTAGTACCCGTATACCCCCGTCGGTACTGCGGAGTAGTACCCGTACCCCCGTTGGTACTCCGGTGTAGCACCCGCATACCCCCGTCGGTACTCCGGGGTACACCTGCTGGCCTACAAGTACGCGGGTTGAGAACCAGCCTTCCTACCTGACCCTCGGCGGTAGGCCCGGTGTCCATAGGCGACGTTCCGGGATAGAACCCGTTCCCACACCAGTACTATGGGCCCGTGGCAGAACCCTTTGTGATGCGCCGGAGTTCTAACTGTTGTCCCAACAGGCACGCGGTGTTAGATCCCGGCCCCCCATCCTGACCCTCCAGGGTAGGCCCGGTATCCCGACCTGATGCTCCGGGGTAGGCCTGGCTTCCCTTCCCGACCCTCTGGTGTAGTACCGGTAACCACGCCCGGTACTCCGGCGTAATGCCAGGGTTCCCCCGTCAGTACTCCGGGGTAGTACCGGTACCCCCGCCCGGTACTTCGAGGTAGTACCCGTATACCACCGTTGGTACTCCGGGGTACACCTGCTGTGCCTACAAGCACGCGGGTTGAGAACCAGCCTTCCTACCTGACCCTCGGCGGTAGGCCCGGTGTCCATAGGCGATGTTCCGGGTTAGAACATGTTCCCACAACAGTACTATGGGCCAGTGGCAGAACCCTTTGTGATGCACCGGAGTTCTAACTGTTGTTCCAACGGGCGCGCGGTGTTAGATCTCAGCCTCCCATCTTGACCCTCCAGGGTAGGCCCGGTATCCTTATCTGAAGCTCTAGGGTAGGCCTGCTGTCCCTTCCCGACGCTCTGGTGTAGTACCAGTAACCCCGCCCGGTACTCCGAGGTAGTACCCATATACCCCTGTCGGTACTCCAGGGTAGTACCGGTACCCCCGTTGGTACTCTGGTGTAGTACCCGTATACCCCTGTCGGTACTCCGGGGTACACCTGCTGTCCCTACGGGCGCGCGGGTTTAGACCCACCCTTCCTACTTGACCCTTCGCGTTAGGCCCGGTGTCCATAGGCGATGTTCCGGGTTAGAACATGTTCCCACAACAGTACTATGGGCCAGTGGCAGAACCCTTTGTGATGCACCGGAGTTCTAACTGTTGTTCCAACGGGCGCGCGGTGTTAGATCTCAGCCTCCCACCTTGACCCTCCAGGGTAGGCCCGGTATCCTTATCTGAAGCTCTAGGGTAGGCCTGCTGTCCCTTCCCGACGCTCTGGTGTAGTACCAGTAACCCCGCCCGGTACTCCGAGGTAGTACCCGTATACCCCCGTCGGTACTGCGGAGTAGTACCCGTACCCCCGTTGGTACTCCGGTGTAGCACCCGCATACCCCCGTCGGTACTCCGGGGTACACCTGCTGGCCTACAAGTACGCGGGTTGAGAACCAGCCTTCCTACCTGACCCTCGGCGGTAGGCCCGGTGTCCATAGGCGACGTTCCGGGATAGAACCCGTTCCCACACCAGTACTATGGGCCCGTGGCAGAACCCTTTGTGATGCGCCGGAGTTCTAACTGTTGTCCCAACAGGCACGCGGTGTTAGATCCCGGCCCCCCATCCTGACCCTCCAGGGTAGGCCCGGTATCCCGACCTGATGCTCCGGGGTAGGCCTGGTGTCCCTTCCCGATGCTCTGGTGTGGTACCATTAATTCCGCCCGGTGCTCCGGCGCAATGCCAGGGTACCCCCGTCAGTACTCCAGAGTAGTACCGGTACCCCCGTTGGTACTCCGGTGTAGCACCCGTATACCCCTGTCGGTACTCCAGGGTACACCTGCTGTCCCTACGGGCGCGCGGGTTTGGACACACCCTTGCTACCTGAACCCTTTGCGTTAGGCCCGGTGTCCATAGGCGACGTTCTGGGATAGAACCCGCTTCCACAGCAGTACTATGGGCCAGTGGCAGAAAGCTTTGTGATGCGCCGGAGTTCTAACTGTTATCCCAACAGGCACGCGGTGTTAGATCCCGGCCCCCCATCCTGACCCTCCAGGGTAGGCCCGGTATCCCGACCTGATGCTCCGGTGTAGGCCTGGCATCCCTTCCCGACGCTCTGGTGTAGTACCCGTAACCCCGCCCGGTGCTCCAGGGTAGTACCCGTATACCCCCGTCGGTACTCCGGAGTAGTACCGGTACCCCCGTTGGTACTCCGGTGTAGTACCCGTATACCCCCGTCGGTACTCCGGGGTACACCTGCTGTCCCTACGGGCGCGCGGGTTTAGACCCACCCTTCCTACTTGACCCTTCGCGTTAGGCCCGGTGTCCATAGGCGATGTTCCGGGTTAGAACATGTTCCCACAACAGTACTATGGGCCAGTGGCAGAACCCTTTGTGATGCGCCGGAGTTCTAACTGTTGTCCCAACAGGCACGCGGTGTTAGATCCCGGCCCCCCATCCTGACCCTCCAGGGTAGGCCCGGTATCCCGACCTGATGCTCCGGGGTAGGCCTGGCTTCCCTTCCCGACGCTCTGGTGTAGTACCGGTAACCACGCCCGGTACTCCAGCGTAATGCCAGGGTTCCCCCGTCAGTACTCCGGGGTAGTACCGGTACCCCCACCCGGTACTTCGAGGTAGTACCCGTATACCACCGTTGGTACTCCGGGGTACACCTGCTCTGCCTACAAGCACACGGGTTGAGAACCAGCCTTCCTACCTGACCCTCGGCGGTAGTCCCGGTGTCCATAGGCGACGTTCCGGGATAGAACCCGTTCCCACACCAGTACTATGGGCCCGTGGCAGAACCCTTTGTGAGGCGCCGGAGTTCTAACTGTTGTCCCAACAGGCACGCGGTGTTAGATCCCGGCCCCCCATCCTGACCCTCCAGGGTAGGCCCGGTATCCCGACCTGATGCTCCGGGGTAGGCCTGGCTTCCCTTCCCGACCCTCTGGTGTAGTACCGGTAACCACGCCCGGTACTCCGGCGTAATGCCAGTGTTCCCCCGTCAGTACTCCGGGGTAGTACCGGTACCCCCGCCCGGTACTTCGAGGTAGTACCCGTATACCACCGTTGGTACTCCGGGGTACACCTGCTGTGCCTACAAGCACGCGGGTTGAAAACCAGCCTTCCTACCTGACCCTCGGCGGTAGGCCCGGTGTCCATAGGCGATGTTCCGGGTTAGAACATGTTCCCACAACAGTACTATTGGCCCGTGGCAGAACCCTTTGTGATGCTCTGGAGTTCTAACTGTTGTCCCAACAGGCACGCGGTGTTAGATCCCGGCCCCCCATCCTGACCCTCCAGGGTAGGCCCGGTATCCCGACCTGATGCTCCGGGGTAGGCCTGGCGTCCCTTCCCGACGCTCTGGTGTGGTACCATTAATTCCGCCCGGTGCTCCGGCGCAATGCCAGGGTACCCCCGTCAGTACTCCAGAGTAGTACCGGTACCCCCGTTGGTACTCCGGTGTAGCACCCGCATACCCGCGTCGGTACTCCGGGGTACACCTGCTGTCCCTACGGGCGCGCGGGTTTGGACACACCCTTGCTACCTGACCCTTTGCGTAAGGCCCGGTGTCGCTAGGCGACGTTCTGGGATAGAACCCGATCTCACAGCAGTACTATGGGCCAGTGGCAGAACCCTTTGTGATGCGCCGGAGTTCTAACTGTTGTTCCAACGGGCGCGTGGTTTTAGATCCCGGCCCCCCATACTGACCCTCCAGGGTAGGCCCGGTATCCCGACCTGATGCTCCGGTGTAGGCCTGGCGTCCCTTCCTGACGCTCTGGTGTAGTACCATTAATTCCGCCCGGTGCTCCGGCGCAATGCCAGGGTACCCCCGTCAGTACTCCAGAGTAGTACCGGTATCCCCGTTGGTACTCCGGTGTAGTACCAGTAACCCCGCCCGGTGCTCCGAGGTAGTACCCGTATACCCCCGTCGGTACTGCGGAGTAGTACCCGTACCCCCGTTGGTACTCCGGTGTAGCACCCGCATACCCCCGTCGGTACTCCGGGGTACACCTGCTGGCCTACAAGTACGCGGGTTGAGAACCAGCCTTCCTACCTGACCCTCGGCGGTAGGCCCGGTGTCCATAGGCGACGTTCCGGGATAGAACCCGTTCCCACACCAGTACTATGGGCCCGTGGCAGAACCCTTTGTGATGCGCCGGAGTTCTAACTGTTGTCCCAACAGGCACGCGGTGTTAGATCCCGGCCCCCCATCCTGACCCTCCAGGGTAGGCCCGGTATCCCGACCTGATGCTCCGGGGTAGGCCTGGCTTCCCTTCCCGACCCTCTGGTGTAGTACCGGTAACCACGCCCGGTACTCCGGCGTAATGCCAGGGTTCCCCCGTCAGTACTCCGGGGTAGTACCGGTACCCCCGCCCGGTACTTCGAGGTAGTACCCGTATACCACCGTTGGTACTCCGGGGTACACCTGCTGTGCCTACAAGCACGCGGGTTGAGAACCAGCCTTCCTACCTGACCCTCGGCGGTAGGCCCGGTGTCCATAGGCGATGTTCCGGGTTAGAACATGTTCCCACAACAGTACTATGGGCCAGTGGCAGAACCCTTTGTGATGCACCGGAGTTCTAACTGTTGTTCCAACGGGCGCGCGGTGTTAGATCTCAGCCTCCCATCTTGACCCTCCAGGGTAGGCCCGGTATCCTTATCTGAAGCTCTAGGGTAGGCCTGCTGTCCCTTCCCGACGCTCTGGTGTAGTACCAGTAACCCCGCCCGGTACTCCGAGGTAGTACCCATATACCCCTGTCGGTACTCCAGGGTAGTACCGGTACCCCCGTTGGTACTCTGGTGTAGTACCCGTATACCCCTGTCGGTACTCCGGGGTACACCTGCTGTCCCTACGGGCGCGCGGGTTTAGACCCACCCTTCCTACTTGACCCTTCGCGTTAGGCCCGGTGTCCATAGGCGATGTTCCGGGTTAGAACATGTTCCCACAACAGTACTATGGGCCAGTGGCAGAACCCTTTGTGATGCACCGGAGTTCTAACTGTTGTTCCAACGGGCGCGCGGTGTTAGATCTCAGCCTCCCACCTTGACCCTCCAGGGTAGGCCCGGTATCCTTATCTGAAGCTCTAGGGTAGGCCTGCTGTCCCTTCCCGACGCTCTGGTGTAGTACCAGTAACCCCGCCCGGTACTCCGAGGTAGTACCCGTATACCCCCGTCGGTACTGCGGAGTAGTACCCGTACCCCCGTTGGTACTCCGGTGTAGCACCCGCATACCCCCGTCGGTACTCCGGGGTACACCTGCTGGCCTACAAGTACGCGGGTTGAGAACCAGCCTTCCTACCTGACCCTCGGCGGTAGGCCCGGTGTCCATAGGCGACGTTCCGGGATAGAACCCGTTCCCACACCAGTACTATGGGCCCGTGGCAGAACCCTTTGTGAGGCGCCGGAGTTCTAACTGTTGTCCCAACAGGCACGCGGTGTTAGATCCCGGCCCCCCATCCTGACCCTCCAGGGTAGGCCCGGTATCCCGACCTGATGCTCCGGGGTAGGCCTGGCTTCCCTTCCCGACCCTCTGGTGTAGTACCGGTAACCACGCCCGGTACTCCGGCGTAATGCCAGTGTTCCCCCGTCAGTACTCCGGGGTAGTACCGGTACCCCCGCCCGGTACTTCGAGGTAGTACCCGTATACCACCGTTGGTACTCCGGGGTACACCTGCTGTGCCTACAAGCACGCGGGTTGAAAACCAGCCTTCCTACCTGACCCTCGGCGGTAGGCCCGGTGTCCATAGGCGATGTTCCGGGTTAGAACATGTTCCCACAACAGTACTATTGGCCCGTGGCAGAACCCTTTGTGATGCGCCGGAGTTCTAACTGTTGTCCCAACAGGCACGCGGTGTTAGATCCCGGCCCCCCATCCTGACCCTCCAGGGTAGGCCCGGTATCCCGACCTGATGCTCCGGGGTAGGCCTGGCGTCCCTTCCCGACGCTCTGGTGTGGTACCATTAATTCCGCCCGGTGCTCCGGCGCAATGCCAGGGTACCCCCGTCAGTACTCCAGAGTAGTACCGGTACCCCCGTTGGTACTCCGGTGTAGCACCCGCATACCCGCGTCGGTACTCCGGGGTACACCTGCTGTCCCTACGGGCGCGCGGGTTTGGACACACCCTTGCTACCTGACCCTTTGCGTAAGGCCCGGTGTCGCTAGGCGACGTTCTGGGATAGAACCCGATCTCACAGCAGTACTATGGGCCAGTGGCAGAACCCTTTGTGATGCGCCGGAGTTCTAACTGTTGTTCCAACGGGCGCGTGGTTTTAGATCCCGGCCCCCCATCCTGACCCTCCAGGGTAGGCCCGGTATCCCTATCTGATGCTCCGGTGTAGGCCTGGCGTCCCTTCCCGACGCTCTGGTGTAGTACCCGTAACCCCGCCCGGTGCTCCAGGGTAGTACCCATATACCCCCGTCGGTACTCCGGAGTAGTACCGGTACCCCCGTTGGTACTCCGGTGTAGTACCCGTATAGCCCCGTCGGTACTCCGGGGTACACCTGCTGTGCCTACAAGCACGCGGGTTGAGAACCAGCCTTCCTACCTGACCCTCGGCGGTAGGCCCGGTGTCCATAGGCGATGTTCCGGGATAGAACCCGTTCCCACACCAGTACTATGGGCCCGTGGCAGAACCCTTTGTGATGCGCCGGAGTTCTAACTGTTGTCCCAACAGGCACGCGGTGTTAGATCCCGGCCCCCCATCCTGACCCTCCAGGGTAGGCCCGGTATCCCGACCTGATGCTCCGGGGTAGGCCTGGCTTCCCTTCCCGACGCTCTGGTGTAGTACCGGTAACCACGCCCGGTACTCCAGCGTAATGCCAGGGTTCCCCCGTCAGTACTCCGGGGTAGTACCGGTACCCCCGCCCGGTACTTCGAGGTAGTACCCGTATACCACCGTTGGTACTCCGGGGTACACCTGCTCTGCCTACAAGCACACGGGTTGAGAACCAGCCTTCCTACCTGACCCTCGGCGGTAGTCCCGTTGTCCATAGGCGACGTTCCGGGATAGAACCCGTTCCCACAGCAGTACTATGGGCCCGTGGCAGAACCCTTTGTGATGCGCCGGAGTTCTAACTGTTGTCCCAACAGGCACGCGGTGTTAGATCCCGGCCCCCCATCCTGACCCTCCAGGGTAGGCCCGGTATCCCGACCTGATGCTCCGGGGTAGGCCTGGCTTCCCTTCCCGACCCTCTGGTGTAGTACCGGTAACCACGCCCGGTACTCCGGCGTAATGCCAGGGTTCCCCCGTCAGTACTCCGGGGTAGTACCGGTACCCCCGCCCGGTACTTCGAGGTAGTACCCGTATACCACCGTTGGTACTCCGGGGTACACCTGCTGTGCCTACAAGCACGCGGGTTGAGAACCAGCCTTCCTACCTGACCCTCGGCGGTAGGCCCGGTGTCCATAGGCGATGTTCCGGGTTAGAACAAGTTCCCACACCAGTACTATGGGCCCGTGGCAGAACCCTTTGTGATGCGCCGGAGTTCTAACTGTTGTCCCAACAGGCACGCGGTGTTAGATCCCGGCCCCCCATCCTGACCCTCCAGGGTAGGCCCGGTATCCCGACCTGATGCTCCGGGGTAGGCCTGGCGTCCCTTCCCGACGCTCTGGTGTGGTACCATTAATTCCGCCCGGTGCTCCGGCGCAATGCCAGGGTACCCCCGTCAGTACTCCAGAGTAGTACCGGTACCCCCGTTGGTACTCCGGTGTAGCACCCGCATACCCGCGTCGGTACTCCGGGGTACACGTGCTGTGCCTACAAGCACGCGGGTTGAGAACCAGCCTTCCTACCTGACCCTCGGCGGTAGGCCCGGTGTCCATAGGCGATGTTCCGGGATAGAACCCGTTCCCACACCAGTACTATGGGCCCGTGGCAGAACCCTTTGTGATGCGCCGGAGTTCTAACTGTTGTCCCAACAGGCACGCGGTGTTAGATCCCGGCCCCCCATCCTGACCCTCCAGGGTAGGCCCAGTATCCCGACCTGATGCTCCGGGGTTGGCCTGGCTTCCCTTCCCGACGCTCTGGTGTAGTACCCGTAACCCCGCCCGGTGCTCCAGGGTAGTATCCGTATACCCCCGTCGGTACTCCAGGGTAGTAACGGTACCCCCGTTGGTACTCCGGTCTAGTACCCGTATACCCCTGTCGGTACTCCGGGGTACACCTGCTGTGCCTACGGGCGCGCGGGTTTAGACCCACCCTTCCTACTTGACCCTTCGCGTTAGGCCCGGTGTCCATAGGCGATGTTCCGGGTTAGAACATGTTCCCACAACAGTACTATGGGCCAGTGGCAGAACCCTTTGTGATGCCCCGGAGTTCTAACTGTTGTCCCAACAGGCACCCGGTGTTAGATACCGGCCCCCCATCCTGACCCTCCAGGGTAGGCCCGGTATCCCGACCTGATGCTCCGGGGTAGGCCTGGCTTCCCTTCCCGACGCTCTGGTGTAGTACCGGTAACCACGCCCGGTACTCCAGCGTAATGCCAGGGTTCCCCCGTCAGTACTGCGGGGTAGTACCGGTACCCCCGCCCGGTACTTCGAGGTAGTACCCGTATACCACCGTTGGTACTCCGGGGTACACCTGCTCTGCCTACAAGCACACGGGTTGAGAACCAGCCTTCCTACCTGACCCTCGGCGGTAGGCCCGGTGTCCATAGGCGACGTTCCGGGATAGAACCCGTTCCCACAGCTGTACTATGGGCCCGTGGCAGAACCCTTTGTGATGCGCCGGAGTTCTAACTGTTGTCCCAACAGGCACGCGGTGTTAGATCCCGGCCCCCCATCCTGACCCTCCAGGGTAGGCTCGGTATCCCGACCTGATGCTCCGGGGTAGGCCTGGCTTCCCTTCCCGACCCTCTGGTGTAGTATCGGTAACCACGCCCGGTACTCCGGCGTAATGCCAGGGTTCCCCCGTCAGTACTCCGTGGTAGTACCGGTACCCCCGTTGGTACTCCGGTGTAGCACCCGCATACCCGCGTCGGTACTCCGGGGTACACCTGCTGTCCCTACGGGCGCGCGGGTTTGGACACACCCTTGCTACCTGACCCTTTGCGTAAGGCCCGGTGTCGCTAGGCGACGTTCTGGGATAGAACCCGATCTCACAGCAGTACTATGGGCCAGTGGCAGAACCCTTTGTGATGCGCCGGAGTTCTAACTGTTGTTCCAACGGGCGCGTGGTTTTAGATCCCGGCCCCCCATCCTGACCCTCCAGGGTAGGCCCGGTATCCCTATCTGATGCTCCGGTGTAGGCCTGGCGTCCCTTCCCGACGCTCTGGTGTAGTACCCGTAACCCCGCCCGGTGCTCCAGGGTAGTACCCATATACCCCCGTCGGTACTCCGGAGTAGTACCGGTACCCCCGTTGGTACTCCGGTGTAGTACCCGTATAGCCCCGTCGGTACTCCGGGGTACACCTGCTGTGCCTACAAGCACGCGGGTTGAGAACCAGCCTTCCTACCTGACCCTCGGCGGTAGGCCCGGTGTCCATAGGCGATGTTCCGGGATAGAACCCGTTCCCACACCAGTACTATGGGCCCGTGGCAGAACCCTTTGTGATGCGCCGGAGTTCTAACTGTTGTCCCAACAGGCACGCGGTGTTAGATCCCGGCCCCCCATCCTGACCCTCCAGGGTAGGCCCGGTATCCCGACCTGATGCTCCGGGGTAGGCCTGGCTTCCCTTCCCGACGCTCTGGTGTAGTACCGGTAACCACGCCCGGTACTCCAGCGTAATGCCAGGGTTCCCCCGTCAGTACTCCGGGGTAGTACCGGTACCCCCGCCCGGTACTTCGAGGTAGTACCCGTATACCACCGTTGGTACTCCGGGGTACACCTGCTCTGCCTACAAGCACACGGGTTGAGAACCAGCCTTCCTACCTGACCCTCGGCGGTAGTCCCGTTGTCCATAGGCGACGTTCCGGGATAGAACCCGTTCCCACAGCAGTACTATGGGCCCGTGGCAGAACCCTTTGTGATGCGCCGGAGTTCTAACTGTTGTCCCAACAGGCACGCGGTGTTAGATCCCGGCCCCCCATCCTGACCCTCCAGGGTAGGCCCGGTATCCCGACCTGATGCTCCGGGGTAGGCCTGGCTTCCCTTCCCGACCCTCTGGTGTAGTACCGGTAACCACGCCCGGTACTCCGGCGTAATGCCAGGGTTCCCCCGTCAGTACTCCGGGGTAGTACCGGTACCCCCGCCCGGTACTTCGAGGTAGTACCCGTATACCACCGTTGGTACTCCGGGGTACACCTGCTGTGCCTACAAGCACGCGGGTTGAGAACCAGCCTTCCTACCTGACCCTCGGCGGTAGGCCCGGTGTCCATAGGCGATGTTCCGGGTTAGAACAAGTTCCCACACCAGTACTATGGGCCCGTGGCAGAACCCTTTGTGATGCGCCGGAGTTCTAACTGTTGTCCCAACAGGCACGCGGTGTTAGATCCCGGCCCCCCATCCTGACCCTCCAGGGTAGGCCCGGTATCCCGACCTGATGCTCCGGGGTAGGCCTGGCGTCCCTTCCCGACGCTCTGGTGTGGTACCATTAATTCCGCCCGGTGCTCCGGCGCAATGCCAGGGTACCCCCGTCAGTACTCCAGAGTAGTACCGGTACCCCCGTTGGTACTCCGGTGTAGCACCCGCATACCCGCGTCGGTACTCCGGGGTACACGTGCTGTGCCTACAAGCATGCGGGTTGAGAACCAGCCTTCCTACCTGACCCTCGGCGGTAGGCCCGGTGTCCATAGGCGATGTTCCGGGATAGAACCCGTTCCCACACCAGTACTATGGGCCCGTGGCAGAACCCTTTGTGATGCGCCGGAGTTCTAACTGTTGTCCCAACAGGCACGCGGTGTTAGATCCCGGCCCCCCATCCTGACCCTCCAGGGTAGGCCCAGTATCCCGACCTGATGCTCCGGGGTTGGCCTGGCTTCCCTTCCCGACGCTCTGGTGTAGTACCCGTAACCCCGCCCGGTGCTCCAGGGTAGTATCCGTATAGCCCCGTCGGTACTCCAGGGTAGTAACGGTACCCCCGTTGGTACTCCGGTCTAGTACCCGTATACCCCTGTCGGTACTCCGGGGTACACCTGCTGTGCCTACGGGCGCGCGGGTTTAGACCCACCCTTCCTACTTGACCCTTCGCGTTAGGCCCGGTGTCCATAGGCGATGTTCCGGGTTAGAACATGTTCCCACAACAGTACTATGGGCCAGTGGCAGAACCCTTTGTGATGCCCCGGAGTTCTAACTGTTGTCCCAACAGGCACCCGGTGTTAGATACCGGCCCCCCATCCTGACCCTCCAGGGTAGGCCCGGTATCCCGACCTGATGCTCCGGGGTAGGCCTGGCTTCCCTTCCCGACGCTCTGGTGTAGTACCGGTAACCACGCCCGGTACTCCAGCGTAATGCCAGGGTTCCCCCGTCAGTACTGCGGGGTAGTACCGGTACCCCCGCCCGGTACTTCGAGGTAGTACCCGTATACCACCGTTGGTACTCCGGGGTACACCTGCTCTGCCTACAAGCACACGGGTTGAGAACCAGCCTTCCTACCTGACCCTCGGCGGTAGGCCCGGTGTCCATAGGCGACGTTCCGGGATAGAACCCGTTCCCACAGCTGTACTATGGGCCCGTGGCAGAACCCTTTGTGATGCGCCGGAGTTCTAACTGTTGTCCCAACAGGCACGCGGTGTTAGATCCCGGCCCCCCATCCTGACCCTCCAGGGTAGGCTCGGTATCCCGACCTGATGCTCCGGGGTAGGCCTGGCTTCCCTTCCCGACCCTCTGGTGTAGTATCGGTAACCACGCCCGGTACTCCGGCGTAATGCCAGGGTTCCCCCGTCAGTACTCCGTGGTAGTACCGGTACCCCCGCCCGGTACTTCGAGGTAGTACCCATATACCACCGTTGGTACTCCGGGGTACACCTGCTGTGCCTACAAGCACGCGGGTTGAGAACCAGCCTTCCTACCTGACCCTCGGCGTTAGGCCTCGTGTCCATAGGCGACGTTCCGGAATAGAACCCGTTCCCACAACAGTACTATGGGCCCGGGGCAGAACCCTTTGTGATGCGCCGGAGTTCTAACTGTTGTCCCAAACGGCACGCGGTGTTAGATCTCAGCCTCCCATCCTGACCCTCCAGGGTAGGCCCGGTATCCCGACCTGATGCTCCGGTGTAGGCCTGGCGTCCCTTCCCGACGCTCTGGTGTAGTACCCGTAACCACGCCCAGTGCTCCAGGGTAGTACCCGTATACCCTCGTCAGTACTCCGGATTAGTACCGGTACCCCCGTTGGTACTCCGGTGTAGTACCCGTATACCCCCGTCGGTACTCCGGGGTAGACATGCTGTCCCTACGGGCGTGCAGGTTTAGACCCACCCTTCATACTTGACCCTTCGCGTTAGGCCCGGTGTCCATAGGCGACGTTCCGGGATAGAACATGTTCCCACAACAGTACTATGGGCCCGTAGCAGAACCGTTTGTGATGCGCCGGAGTTCTAACTGTTATCCCAACAGGCGCGCGGTGTTAGATCTCAGCCTCCCATCTTGACCCTCCAGGGTAGTCCCGGTATCCCAACCTGATGCTCCGGGATAGCCCTGGCGTCCGTGCCCGATGCTCTGGTGTAGTACCCGTAACCCCGCCCGGTGCTCCAGGGTAGTACCCGTATACCCCCGTAGGAACTCCGGGGTAGTACCGGTAAACCTGTTGGTACTCCGGTGTAGTACCCGTATACCCCCGTCGGTACTCCGGGGTACACCTGCTGTCCCTACGGGCACGCGGGTTGAGAACCAGCCTTCCTACCTGACTCTCGGCGATAGGCCCGGTGTCCATAGGCGACGTTCCGGGATAGAACCCGTTCCCACACCAGTACTATGGGCCCGTGGCAGAACCCTTTGTGATGTGCCGGAGTTCTAACTGTTGTCCCAACAGGCACGCGGTGTTAGATCCCGGCCCCCCATCCTGACCCTCCAGGGTAGGCCCGGTATCCCGACCTGATGCTCCGGTGTAGGCCTGGCGTCCCTTCCCGACGCTCTGGTGTAGTACCCGTAACCCCGCCCGGTGCTCCAGGGTAGTACCCGTATACCCCCGTCGGTACTCCAGGGTAGTACCGGTACCCCCGTTGGTACTCCGGTCTAGTACCCGTATACCCCTGTCGGTACTCCGGGGTACACCTGCTGTCCCTACGGGCGCGCGGGTTTAGACCCACCCTTCCTACTTGACCCTTCGCGTTAGGCCCGGTGTCCATAGGCGATGTTCCGGGTTAGAACATGTTCCCACAACATTACTATGGGCCAGTGGCAGAACCCTTTGTGATGCGCCGGAGTTCTAACTGTTGTCCCAACAGGCACGCGGTGTTAGATCCCGGCCCCCCATCCTGACCCTCCAGGGTAGGCCCGGTATCCCGACCTGATGCTCCGGGGTAGGCCTGGCTTCCCTTCCCGACGCTCTGGTGTAGTACCGGTAACCACGCCCGGTACTCCAGCGTAATGCCAGGGTTCCCCCGTCAGTACTCCGGGGTAGTACCGGTACCCCCGCCCGGTACTTCGAGGTAGTACCCGTATACCACCGTTGGTACTCCGGGGTACACCTGCTCTGCCTACAAGCACACGGGTTGAGAACCAGCCTTCCTACCTGACCCTCGGCGGTAGTCCCGGTGTCCATAGGCGACGTTCCGGGATAGAACCCGTTCCCACACCAGTACTATGGGCCCGTGGCAGAACCCTTTGTGAGGCGCCGGAGTTCTAACTGTTGTCCCAACAGGCACGCGGTGTTAGATCCCGGCCCCCCATCCTGACCCTCCAGGGTAGGCCCGGTATCCCGACCTGATGCTCCGGGGTAGGCCTGGCTTCCCTTCCCGACCCTCTGGTGTAGTACCGGTAACCACGCCCGGTACTCCGGCGTAATGCCAGTGTTCCCCCGTCAGTACTCCGGGGTAGTACCGGTACCCCCGCCCGGTACTTCGAGGTAGTACCCGTATACCACCGTTGGTACTCCGGGGTACACCTGCTGTGCCTACAAGCACGCGGGTTGAAAACCAGCCTTCCTACCTGACCCTCGGCGTTAGGCCCGGTGTCCATAGGCGATGTTCCGGGTTAGAACATGTTCCCACAACAGTACTATGGGCCAGTGGCAGAACCCTTTGTGATGCGCCGCAGTTCTAACTGTTGTCCTAACAGGCACGCGGTGTTAGATCCCGGCCCCCCATCCTGACCCTCCAGGGTAGGCCCGGTATCCCGACCTGATGCTCCGGGGTAGGCCTGGCGTCCCTTCCCGACGCTCTGGTGTGGTACGATTAATTCCGCCCGGTGCTCCGGCGCAATGCCAGGGTACCCCCGTCAGTACTCCAGAGTAGTACCGGTACCCCCGTTGGTACTCCGGTGTAGCACCCGCATACCCGCGTCGGTACTCCGGGGTACACCTGCTGTCCCTACGGGCGCGCGGGTTTAGACCCACCCTTGCTACCTGACCCTTTGCGTAAGGCCCGGTGTCGCTAGGCGACGTTCTGGGATAGAACCCGATCTCACAGCAGTACTATGGGCCAGTGGCAGAACCCTTTGTGATGCGCCGGAGTTCTAACTGTTGTTCCAACGGGCGCGCGGTGTTAGATCTCAGCCTCCCATCCTGACCCTCCAGGGTAGGCCCGGTATCCCAACCTGATGCTCCGGTGTAGGCCTGGCGTCCCTTCCCGACGCTCTGGTGTAGTACCCGTAACCCCGCCCGGTGCTCCAGGGTAGTACCCGTATACCCCCGTCGGTACTCCGGAGTAGTACCGGTACCCCCGTTGGTACTCCGGTGTAGTACCCGTATAGCCCCGTCGGTACTCCGGGGTACAACTGCTGTGCCAACAAGCACGCGGGTTGAGAACCAGCCTTCCTACCTGACCCTCGGCGGTAGGCCCGGTGTCCATAGGCGACGTTCCGGGATAGAACCCGTTCCCACACCAGTACTATGGGCCCGTGCAGAACCCTTTGTGATGCGCCGGAGTTCTAACTGTTGTCCCAACAGGCACGCGGTGTTAGATCCCGGCCCCCCATCCTGACCCTCCAGGGTAGGCCCGGTATCCCGACCTGATGCTCCGGTGTAGGCCTGGCGTCCCTTCCTGACGCTCTGGTGTAGTACCATTAATTCCGCCCGGTGCTCCGGCGCAATGCCAGGGTACCCCCGTCAGTACTCCAGAGTAGTACCGGTATCCCCGTTGGTACTCCGGTGTAGTACCAGTAACCCCGCCCGGTGCTCCGAGGTAGTACCCGTATACCCCCGTCGGTACTGCGGAGTAGTACCCGTACCCCCGTTGGTACTCCGGTGTAGCACCCGCATACCCCCGTCGGTACTCCGGGGTACACCTGCTGGCCTACAAGTACGTGGGTTGAGAACCAGCCTTCCTACCTGACCCTCGGCGGTAGGCCCGGTGTCCATAGGCGACGTTCCGGGATAGAACCCGTTCCCACACCAGTACTATGGGCCCGTGGCAGAACCCTTTGTGATGCGCCGGAGTTCTAACTGTTGTCCCAACAGGCACGCGGTGTTAGATCCCGGCCCCCCATCCTGACCCTCCAGGGTAGGCCCGGTATCCCGACCTGATGCTCCGGGGTAGGCCTGGCTTCCCTTCCCGACCCTCTGGTGTAGTACCGGTAACCACGCCCGGTACTCCGGCGTAATGCCAGGGTTCCCCCGTCAGTACTCCGGGGTAGTACCGGTACCCCCGCCCGGTACTTCGAGGTAGTACCCGTATACCACCGTTGGTACTCCGGGGTACACCTGCTGTGCCTACAAGCACGCGGGTTGAGAACCAGCCTTCCTACCTGACCCTCGGCGGTAGGCCCGGTGTCCATAGGCGATGTTCCGGGTTAGAACATGTTCCCACAACAGTACTATGGGCCAGTGGCAGAACCCTTTGTGATGCACCGGAGTTCTAACTGTTGTTCCAACGGGCGCGCGGTGTTAGATCTCAGCCTCCCATCTTGACCCTCCAGGGTAGGCCCGGTATCCTTATCTGAAGCTCTAGGGTAGGCCTGCTGTCCCTTCCCGACGCTCTGGTGTAGTACCAGTAACCCCGCCCGGTACTCCGAGGTAGTACCCATATACCCCTGTCGGTACTCCAGGGTAGTACCGGTACCCCCGTTGGTACTCTGGTGTAGTACCCGTATACCCCTGTCGGTACTCCGGGGTACACCTGCTGTCCCTACGGGCGCGCGGGTTTAGACCCACCCTTCCTACTTGACCCTTCGCGTTAGGCCCGGTGTCCATAGGCGATGTTCCGGGTTAGAACATGTTCCCACAACAGTACTATGGGCCAGTGGCAGAACCCTTTGTGATGCACCGGAGTTCTAACTGTTGTTCCAACGGGCGCGTGGTGTTAGATCTCAGCCTCCCACCTTGACCCTCCAGGGTAGGCCCGGTATCCTTATCTGAAGCTCTAGGGTAGGCCTGCTGTCCCTTCCCGACGCTCTGGTGTAGTACCAGTAACCCCGCCCGGTACTCCGAGGTAGTACCCGTATACCCCCGTCGGTACTGCGGAGTAGTACCCGTACCCCCGTTGGTACTCCGGTGTAGCACCCGCATACCCCCGTCGGTACTCCGGGGTACACCTGCTGGCCTACAAGTACGCGGGTTGAGAACCAGCCTTCCTACCTGACCCTCGGCGGTAGGCCCGGTGTCCATAGGCGACGTTCCGGGATAGAACCCGTTCCCACACCAGTACTATGGGCCCGTGGCAGAACCCTTTGTGATGCGCCGGAGTTCTAACTGTTGTCCCAACAGGCACGCGGTGTTAGATCCCGGCCCCCCATCCTGACCCTCCAGGGTAGGCCCGGTATCCCGACCTGATGCTCCGGTGTAGGCCTGGTGTCCCTTCCCGATGCTCTGGTGTGGTACCATTAATTCCGCCCGGTGCTCCGGCGCAATGCCAGGGTACCCCCGTCAGTACTCCAGAGTAGTACCGGTACCCCCGTTGGTACTCCGGTGTAGCACCCGTATACCCCTGTCGGTACTCCAGGGTACACCTGCTGTCCCTACGGGCGCGCGGGTTTGGACACACCCTTGCTACCTGAACCCTTTGCGTTAGGCCCGGTGTCCATAGGCGACGTTCTGGGATAGAACCCGCTCCCACAGCAGTACTATGGGCCAGTGGCAGAAAGCTTTGTGATGCGCCGGAGTTCTAACTGTTATCCCAACAGGCACGCGGTGTTAGATCCCGGCCCCCCATCCTGACCCTCCAGGGTAGGCACGGTATCCCGACCTGATGCTCCGGTGTAGGCCTGGCATCCCTTCCCGACGCTCTGGTGTAGTACCCGTAACCCCGCCCGGTGCTCCAGGGTAGTACCCGTATACCCCCGTCGGTACTCCAGGGTAGTACCGGTACCCCCGTTGGTACTCCGGTCTAGTACCCGTATACCCCTGTCGGTACTCCGGGGTACACCTGCTGTCCCTACGGGCGCGCGGGTTTAGACCCACCCTTCCTACTTGACCCTTCGCGTTAGGCCCGGTGTCCATAGGCGATGTTCCGGGTTAGAACATGTTCCCACAACAGTACTATGGGCCAGTGGCAGAACCCTTTGTGATGCGCCGGAGTTCTAACTGTTGTCCCAACAGGCACGCGGTGTTAGATCCCGGCCCCCCATCCTGACCCTCCAGGGTAGGCCCGGTATCCCGACCTGATGCTCCGGGGTAGGCCTGGCTTCCCTTCCCGACGCTCTGGTGTAGTACCGGTAACCACGCCCGGTACTCCAGCGTAATGCCAGGGTTCCCCCGTCAGTACTCCGGGGTAGTACCGGTACCCCCACCCGGTACTTCGAGGTAGTACCCGTATACCACCGTTGGTACTCCGGGGTACACCTGCTCTGCCTACAAGCACACGGGTTGAGAACCAGCCTTCCTACCTGACCCTCGGCGGTAGTCCCGGTGTCCATAGGCGACGTTCCGGGATAGAACCCGTTCCCACACCAGTACTATGGGCCCGTGGCAGAACCCTTTGTGAGGCGCCGGAGTTCTAACTGTTGTCCCAACAGGCACGCGGTGTTAGATCCCGGCCCCCCATCCTGACCCTCCAGGGTAGGCCCGGTATCCCGACCTGATGCTCCGGGGTAGGCCTGGCTTCCCTTCCCGACCCTCTGGTGTAGTACCGGTAACCACGCCCGGTACTCCGGCGTAATGCCAGTGTTCCCCCGTCAGTACTCCGGGGTAGTACCGGTACCCCCGCCCGGTACTTCGAGGTAGTACCCGTATACCACCGTTGGTACTCCGGGGTACACCTGCTGTGCCTACAAGCACGCGGGTTGAAAACCAGCCTTCCTACCTGACCCTCGGCGGTAGGCCCGGTGTCCATAGGCGATGTTCCGGGTTAGAACATGTTCCCACAACAGTACTATTGGCCCGTGGCAGAACCCTTTGTGATGCGCCGGAGTTCTAACTGTTGTCCCAACAGGCACGCGGTGTTAGATCCCGGCCCCCCATCCTGACCCTCCAGGGTAGGCCCGGTATCCCGACCTGATGCTCCGGGGTAGGCCTGGCGTCCCTTCCCGACGCTCTGGTGTGGTACCATTAATTCCGCCCGGTGCTCCGGCGCAATGCCAGGGTACCCCCGTCAGTACTCCAGAGTAGTACCGGTACCCCCGTTGGTACTCCGGTGTAGCACCCGCATACCCGCGTCGGTACTCCGGGGTACACCTGCTGTCCCTACGGGCGCGCGGGTTTGGACACACCCTTGCTACCTGACCCTTTGCGTAAGGCCCGGTGTCGCTAGGCGACGTTCTGGGATAGAACCCGATCTCACAGCAGTACTATGGGCCAGTGGCAGAACCCTTTGTGATGCGCCGGAGTTCTAACTGTTGTTCCAACGGGCGCGTGGTTTTAGATCCCGGCCCCCCATCCTGACCCTCCAGGGTAGGCCCGGTATCCCGACCTGATGCTCCGGTGTAGGCCTGGCGTCCCTTCCTGACGCTCTGGTGTAGTACCATTAATTCCGCCCGGTGCTCCGGCGCAATGCCAGGGTACCCCCGTCAGTACTCCAGAGTAGTACCGGTATCCCCGTTGGTACTCCGGTGTAGTACCAGTAACCCCGCCCGGTGCTCCGAGGTAGTACCCGTATACCCCCGTCGGTACTGCGGAGTAGTACCCGTACCCCCGTTGGTACTCCGGTGTAGCACCCGCATACCCCCGTCGGTACTCCGGGGTACACCTGCTGGCCTACAAGTACGCGGGTTGAGAACCAGCCTTCCTACCTGACCCTCGGCGGTAGGCCCGGTGTCCATAGGCGACGTTCCGGGATAGAACCCGTTCCCACACCAGTACTATGGGCCCGTGGCAGAACCCTTTGTGATGCGCCGGAGTTCTAACTGTTGTCCCAACAGGCACGCGGTGTTAGATCCCGGCCCCCCATCCTGACCCTCCAGGGTAGGCCCGGTATCCCGACCTGATGCTCCGGGGTAGGCCTGGCTTCCCTTCCCGACCCTCTGGTGTAGTACCGGTAACCACGCCCGGTACTCCGGCGTAATGCCAGGGTTCCCCCGTCAGTACTCCGGGGTAGTACCGGTACCCCCGCCCGGTACTTCGAGGTAGTACCCGTATACCACCGTTGGTACTCCGGGGTACACCTGCTGTGCCTACAAGCACGCGGGTTGAGAACCAGCCTTCCTACCTGACCCTCGGCGGTAGGCCCGGTGTCCATAGGCGATGTTCCGGGTTAGAACATGTTCCCACAACAGTACTATGGGCCAGTGGCAGAACCCTTTGTGATGCACCGGAGTTCTAACTGTTGTTCCAACGGGCGCGCGGTGTTAGATCTCAGCCTCCCATCTTGACCCTCCAGGGTAGGCCCGGTATCCTTATCTGAAGCTCTAGGGTAGGCCTGCTGTCCCTTCCCGACGCTCTGGTGTAGTACCAGTAACCCCGCCCGGTACTCCGAGGTAGTACCCATATACCCCTGTCGGTACTCCAGGGTAGTACCGGTACCCCCGTTGGTACTCTGGTGTAGTACCCGTATACCCCTGTCGGTACTCCGGGGTACACCTGCTGTCCCTACGGGCGCGCGGGTTTAGACCCACCCTTCCTACTTGACCCTTCGCGTTAGGCCCGGTGTCCATAGGCGATGTTCCGGGTTAGAACATGTTCCCACAACAGTACTATGGGCCAGTGGCAGAACCCTTTGTGATGCACCGGAGTTCTAACTGTTGTTCCAACGGGCGCGCGGTGTTAGATCTCAGCCTCCCACCTTGACCCTCCAGGGTAGGCCCGGTATCCTTATCTGAAGCTCTAGGGTAGGCCTGCTGTCCCTTCCCGACGCTCTGGTGTAGTACCAGTAACCCCGCCCGGTACTCCGAGGTAGTACCCGTATACCCCCGTCGGTACTGCGGAGTAGTACCCGTACCCCCGTTGGTACTCCGGTGTAGCACCCGCATACCCCCGTCGGTACTCCGGGGTACACCTGCTGGCCTACAAGTACGCGGGTTGAGAACCAGCCTTCCTACCTGACCCTCGGCGGTAGGCCCGGTGTCCATAGGCGACGTTCCGGGATAGAACCCGTTCCCACACCAGTACTATGGGCCCGTGGCAGAACCCTTTGTGAGGCGCCGGAGTTCTAACTGTTGTCCCAACAGGCACGCGGTGTTAGATCCCGGCCCCCCATCCTGACCCTCCAGGGTAGGCCCGGTATCCCGACCTGATGCTCCGGGGTAGGCCTGGTGTCCCTTCCCGATGCTCTGGTGTGGTACCATTAATTCCGCCCGGTGCTCCGGCGCAATGCCAGGGTACCCCCGTCAGTACTCCAGAGTAGTACCGGTACCCCCGTTGGTACTCCGGTGTAGCACCCGTATACCCCTGTCGGTACTCCAGGGTACACCTGCTGTCCCTACGGGCGCGCGGGTTTGGACACACCCTTGCTACCTGAACCCTTTGCGTTAGGCCCGGTGTCCATAGGCGACGTTCTGGGATAGAACCCGCTCCCACAGCAGTACTATGGGCCAGTGGCAGAAAGCTTTGTGATGCGCCGGAGTTCTAACTGTTATCCCAACAGGCACGCGGTGTTAGATCCCGGCCCCCCATCCTGACCCTCCAGGGTAGGCACGGTATCCCGACCTGATGCTCCGGTGTAGGCCTGGCATCCCTTCCCGACGCTCTGGTGTAGTACCCGTAACCCCGCCCGGTGCTCCAGGGTAGTACCCGTATACCCCCGTCGGTACTCCAGGGTAGTACCGGTACCCCCGTTGGTACTCCGGTCTAGTACCCGTATACCCCTGTCGGTACTCCGGGGTACACCTGCTGTCCCTACGGGCGCGCGGGTTTAGACCCACCCTTCCTACTTGACCCTTCGCGTTAGGCCCGGTGTCCATAGGCGATGTTCCGGGTTAGAACATGTTCCCACAACAGTACTATGGGCCAGTGGCAGAACCCTTTGTGATGCGCCGGAGTTCTAACTGTTGTCCCAACAGGCACGCGGTGTTAGATCCCGGCCCCCCATCCTGACCCTCCAGGGTAGGCCCGGTATCCCGACCTGATGCTCCGGGGTAGGCCTGGCTTCCCTTCCCGACGCTCTGGTGTAGTACCGGTAACCACGCCCGGTACTCCAGCGTAATGCCAGGGTTCCCCCGTCAGTACTCCGGGGTAGTACCGGTACCCCCACCCGGTACTTCGAGGTAGTACCCGTATACCACCGTTGGTACTCCGGGGTACACCTGCTCTGCCTACAAGCACACGGGTTGAGAACCAGCCTTCCTACCTGACCCTCGGCGGTAGTCCCGGTGTCCATAGGCGACGTTCCGGGATAGAACCCGTTCCCACACCAGTACTATGGGCCCGTGGCAGAACCCTTTGTGAGGCGCCGGAGTTCTAACTGTTGTCCCAACAGGCACGCGGTGTTAGATCCCGGCCCCCCATCCTGACCCTCCAGGGTAGGCCCGGTATCCCGACCTGATGCTCCGGGGTAGGCCTGGCTTCCCTTCCCGACCCTCTGGTGTAGTACCGGTAACCACGCCCGGTACTCCGGCGTAATGCCAGTGTTCCCCCGTCAGTACTCCGGGGTAGTACCGGTACCCCCGCCCGGTACTTCGAGGTAGTACCCGTATACCACCGTTGGTACTCCGGGGTACACCTGCTGTGCCTACAAGCACGCGGGTTGAAAACCAGCCTTCCTACCTGACCCTCGGCGGTAGGCCCGGTGTCCATAGGCGATGTTCCGGGTTAGAACATGTTCCCACAACAGTACTATTGGCCCGTGGCAGAACCCTTTGTGATGCGCCGGAGTTCTAACTGTTGTCCCAACAGGCACGCGGTGTTAGATCCCGGCCCCCCATCCTGACCCTCCAGGGTAGGCCCGGTATCCCGACCTGATGCTCCGGGGTAGGCCTGGCGTCCCTTCCCGACGCTCTGGTGTGGTACCATTAATTCCGCCCGGTGCTCCGGCGCAATGCCAGGGTACCCCCGTCAGTACTCCAGAGTAGTACCGGTACCCCCGTTGGTACTCCGGTGTAGCACCCGCATACCCGCGTCGGTACTCCGGGGTACACCTGCTGTCCCTACGGGCGCGCGGGTTTGGACACACCCTTGCTACCTGACCCTTTGCGTAAGGCCCGGTGTCGCTAGGCGACGTTCTGGGATAGAACCCGATCTCACAGCAGTACTATGGGCCAGTGGCAGAACCCTTTGTGATGCGCCGGAGTTCTAACTGTTGTTCCAACGGGCGCGTGGTTTTAGATCCCGGCCCCCCATCCTGACCCTCCAGGGTAGGCCCGGTATCCCGACCTGATGCTCCGGTGTAGGCCTGGCGTCCCTTCCTGACGCTCTGGTGTAGTACCATTAATTCCGCCCGGTGCTCCGGCGCAATGCCAGGGTACCCCCGTCAGTACTCCAGAGTAGTACCGGTATCCCCGTTGGTACTCCGGTGTAGTACCAGTAACCCCGCCCGGTGCTCCGAGGTAGTACCCGTATACCCCCGTCGGTACTGCGGAGTAGTACCCGTACCCCCGTTGGTACTCCGGTGTAGCACCCGCATACCCCCGTCGGTACTCCGGGGTACACCTGCTGGCCTACAAGTACGCGGGTTGAGAACCAGCCTTCCTACCTGACCCTCGGCGGTAGGCCCGGTGTCCATAGGCGACGTTCCGGGATAGAACCCGTTCCCACACCAGTACTATGGGCCCGTGGCAGAACCCTTTGTGATGCGCCGGAGTTCTAACTGTTGTCCCAACAGGCACGCGGTGTTAGATCCCGGCCCCCCATCCTGACCCTCCAGGGTAGGCCCGGTATCCCGACCTGATGCTCCGGGGTAGGCCTGGCTTCCCTTCCCGACCCTCTGGTGTAGTACCGGTAACCACGCCCGGTACTCCGGCGTAATGCCAGGGTTCCCCCGTCAGTACTCCGGGGTAGTACCGGTACCCCCGCCCGGTACTTCGAGGTAGTACCCGTATACCACCGTTGGTACTCCGGGGTACACCTGCTGTGCCTACAAGCACGCGGGTTGAGAACCAGCCTTCCTACCTGACCCTCGGCGGTAGGCCCGGTGTCCATAGGCGATGTTCCGGGTTAGAACATGTTCCCACAACAGTACTATGGGCCAGTGGCAGAACCCTTTGTGATGCACCGGAGTTCTAACTGTTGTTCCAACGGGCGCGCGGTGTTAGATCTCAGCCTCCCATCTTGACCCTCCAGGGTAGGCCCGGTATCCTTATCTGAAGCTCTAGGGTAGGCCTGCTGTCCCTTCCCGACGCTCTGGTGTAGTACCAGTAACCCCGCCCGGTACTCCGAGGTAGTACCCATATACCCCTGTCGGTACTCCAGGGTAGTACCGGTACCCCCGTTGGTACTCTGGTGTAGTACCCGTATACCCCTGTCGGTACTCCGGGGTACACCTGCTGTCCCTACGGGCGCGCGGGTTTAGACCCACCCTTCCTACTTGACCCTTCGCGTTAGGCCCGGTGTCCATAGGCGATGTTCCGGGTTAGAACATGTTCCCACAACAGTACTATGGGCCAGTGGCAGAACCCTTTGTGATGCACCGGAGTTCTAACTGTTGTTCCAACGGGCGCGCGGTGTTAGATCTCAGCCTCCCACCTTGACCCTCCAGGGTAGGCCCGGTATCCTTATCTGAAGCTCTAGGGTAGGCCTGCTGTCCCTTCCCGACGCTCTGGTGTAGTACCAGTAACCCCGCCCGGTACTCCGAGGTAGTACCCGTATACCCCCGTCGGTACTGCGGAGTAGTACCCGTACCCCCGTTGGTACTCCGGTGTAGCACCCGCATACCCCCGTCGGTACTCCGGGGTACACCTGCTGGCCTACAAGTACGCGGGTTGAGAACCAGCCTTCCTACCTGACCCTCGGCGGTAGGCCCGGTGTCCATAGGCGACGTTCCGGGATAGAACCCGTTCCCACACCAGTACTATGGGCCCGTGGCAGAACCCTTTGTGAGGCGCCGGAGTTCTAACTGTTGTCCCAACAGGCACGCGGTGTTAGATCCCGGCCCCCCATCCTGACCCTCCAGGGTAGGCCCGGTATCCCGACCTGATGCTCCGGGGTAGGCCTGGTGTCCCTTCCCGATGCTCTGGTGTGGTACCATTAATTCCGCCCGGTGCTCCGGCGCAATGCCAGGGTACCCCCGTCAGTACTCCAGAGTAGTACCGGTACCCCCGTTGGTACTCCGGTGTAGCACCCGTATACCCCTGTCGGTACTCCAGGGTACACCTGCTGTCCCTACGGGCGCGCGGGTTTGGACACACCCTTGCTACCTGAACCCTTTGCGTTAGGCCCGGTGTCCATAGGCGACGTTCTGGGATAGAACCCGCTCCCACAGCAGTACTATGGGCCAGTGGCAGAAAGCTTTGTGATGCGCCGGAGTTCTAACTGTTATCCCAACAGGCACGCGGTGTTAGATCCCGGCCCCCCATCCTGACCCTCCAGGGTAGGCACGGTATCCCGACCTGATGCTCCGGTGTAGGCCTGGCATCCCTTCCCGACGCTCTGGTGTAGTACCCGTAACCCCGCCCGGTGCTCCAGGGTAGTACCCGTATACCCCCGTCGGTACTCCAGGGTAGTACCGGTACCCCCGTTGGTACTCCGGTCTAGTACCCGTATACCCCTGTCGGTACTCCGGGGTACACCTGCTGTCCCTACGGGCGCGCGGGTTTAGACCCACCCTTCCTACTTGACCCTTCGCGTTAGGCCCGGTGTCCATAGGCGATGTTCCGGGTTAGAACATGTTCCCACAACAGTACTATGGGCCAGTGGCAGAACCCTTTGTGATGCGCCGGAGTTCTAACTGTTGTCCCAACAGGCACGCGGTGTTAGATCCCGGCCCCCCATCCTGACCCTCCAGGGTAGGCCCGGTATCCCGACCTGATGCTCCGGGGTAGGCCTGGCTTCCCTTCCCGACGCTCTGGTGTAGTACCGGTAACCACGCCCGGTACTCCAGCGTAATGCCAGGGTTCCCCCGTCAGTACTCCGGGGTAGTACCGGTACCCCCACCCGGTACTTCGAGGTAGTACCCGTATACCACCGTTGGTACTCCGGGGTACACCTGCTCTGCCTACAAGCACACGGGTTGAGAACCAGCCTTCCTACCTGACCCTCGGCGGTAGTCCCGGTGTCCATAGGCGACGTTCCGGGATAGAACCCGTTCCCACACCAGTACTATGGGCCCGTGGCAGAACCCTTTGTGAGGCGCCGGAGTTCTAACTGTTGTCCCAACAGGCACGCGGTGTTAGATCCCGGCCCCCCATCCTGACCCTCCAGGGTAGGCCCGGTATCCCGACCTGATGCTCCGGGGTAGGCCTGGCTTCCCTTCCCGACCCTCTGGTGTAGTACCGGTAACCACGCCCGGTACTCCGGCGTAATGCCAGTGTTCCCCCGTCAGTACTCCGGGGTAGTACCGGTACCCCCGCCCGGTACTTCGAGGTAGTACCCGTATACCACCGTTGGTACTCCGGGGTACACCTGCTGTGCCTACAAGCACGCGGGTTGAAAACCAGCCTTCCTACCTGACCCTCGGCGGTAGGCCCGGTGTCCATAGGCGATGTTCCGGGTTAGAACATGTTCCCACAACAGTACTATTGGCCCGTGGCAGAACCCTTTGTGATGCGCCGGAGTTCTAACTGTTGTCCCAACAGGCACGCGGTGTTAGATCCCGGCCCCCCATCCTGACCCTCCAGGGTAGGCCCGGTATCCCGACCTGATGCTCCGGGGTAGGCCTGGTGTCCCTTCCCGATGCTCTGGTGTGGTACCATTAATTCCGCCCGGTGCTCCGGCGCAATGCCAGGGTACCCCCGTCAGTACTCCAGAGTAGTACCGGTACCCCCGTTGGTACTCCGGTGTAGCACCCGTATACCCCTGTCGGTACTCCAGGGTACACCTGCTGTCCCTACGGGCGCGCGGGTTTGGACACACCCTTGCTACCTGAACCCTTTGCGTTAGGCCCGGTGTCCATAGGCGACGTTCTGGGATAGAACCCGCTCCCACAGCAGTACTATGGGCCAGTGGCAGAAAGCTTTGTGATGCGCCGGAGTTCTAACTGTTATCCCAACAGGCACGCGGTGTTAGATCCCGGCCCCCCATCCTGACCCTCCAGGGTAGGCCCGGTATCCCGACCTGATGCTCCGGTGTAGGCCTGGCATCCCTTCCCGACGCTCTGGTGTAGTACCCGTAACCCCGCCCGGTGCTCCAGGGTAGTACCCGTATACCCCCGTCGGTACTCCAGGGTAGTACCGGTACCCCCGTTGGTACTCCGGTCTAGTACCCGTATACCCCTGTCGGTACTCCGGGGTACACCTGCTGTCCCTACGGGCGCGCGGGTTTAGACCCACCCTTCCTACTTGACCCTTCGCGTTAGGCCCGGTGTCCATAGGCGATGTTCCGGGTTAGAACATGTTCCCACAACAGTACTATGGGCCAGTGGCAGAACCCTTTGTGATGCGCCGGAGTTCTAACTGTTGTCCCAACAGGCACGCGGTGTTAGATCCCGGCCCCCCATCCTGACCCTCCAGGGTAGGCCCGGTATCCCGACCTGATGCTCCGGGGTAGGCCTGGCTTCCCTTCCCGACGCTCTGGTGTAGTACCGGTAACCACGCCCGGTACTCCAGCGTAATGCCAGGGTTCCCCCGTCAGTACTCCGGGGTAGTACCGGTACCCCCACCCGGTACTTCGAGGTAGTACCCGTATACCACCGTTGGTACTCCGGGGTACACCTGCTCTGCCTACAAGCACACGGGTTGAGAACCAGCCTTCCTACCTGACCCTCGGCGGTAGTCCCGGTGTCCATAGGCGACGTTCCGGGATAGAACCCGTTCCCACACCAGTACTATGGGCCCGTGGCAGAACCCTTTGTGAGGCGCCGGAGTTCTAACTGTTGTCCCAACAGGCACGCGGTGTTAGATCCCGGCCCCCCATCCTGACCCTCCAGGGTAGGCCCGGTATCCCGACCTGATGCTCCGGGGTAGGCCTGGCTTCCCTTCCCGACCCTCTGGTGTAGTACCGGTAACCACGCCCGGTACTCCGGCGTAATGCCAGTGTTCCCCCGTCAGTACTCCGGGGTAGTACCGGTACCCCCGCCCGGTACTTCGAGGTAGTACCCGTATACCACCGTTGGTACTCCGGGGTACACCTGCTGTGCCTACAAGCACGCGGGTTGAAAACCAGCCTTCCTACCTGACCCTCGGCGGTAGGCCCGGTGTCCATAGGCGATGTTCCGGGTTAGAACATGTTCCCACAACAGTACTATTGGCCCGTGGCAGAACCCTTTGTGATGCGCCGGAGTTCTAACTGTTGTCCCAACAGGCACGCGGTGTTAGATCCCGGCCCCCCATCCTGACCCTCCAGGGTAGGCCCGGTATCCCGACCTGATGCTCCGGGGTAGGCCTGGCGTCCCTTCCCGACGCTCTGGTGTGGTACCATTAATTCCGCCCGGTGCTCCGGCGCAATGCCAGGGTACCCCCGTCAGTACTCCAGAGTAGTACCGGTACCCCCGTTGGTACTCCGGTGTAGCACCCGCATACCCGCGTCGGTACTCCGGGGTACACCTGCTGTCCCTACGGGCGCGCGGGTTTGGACACACCCTTGCTACCTGACCCTTTGCGTAAGGCCCGGTGTCGCTAGGCGACGTTCTGGGATAGAACCCGATCTCACAGCAGTACTATGGGCCAGTGGCAGAACCCTTTGTGATGCGCCGGAGTTCTAACTGTTGTTCCAACGGGCGCGTGGTTTTAGATCCCGGCCCCCCATCCTGACCCTCCAGGGTAGGCCCGGTATCCCTATCTGATGCTCCGGTGTAGGCCTGGCGTCCCTTCCCGACGCTCTGGTGTAGTACCCGTAACCCCGCCCGGTGCTCCAGGGTAGTACCCATATACCCCCGTCGGTACTCCGGAGTAGTACCGGTACCCCCGTTGGTACTCCGGTGTAGTACCCGTATAGCCCCGTCGGTACTCCGGGGTACACCTGCTGTGCATACAAGCACGCGGGTTGAGAACCAGCCTTCCTACCTGACCCTCGGCGGTAGTCCCGTTGTCCATAGGCGACGTTCCGGGATAGAACCCGTTCCCACAGCAGTACTATGGGCCCGTGGCAGAACCCTTTGTGATGCGCCGGAGTTCTAACTGTTGTCCCAACAGGCACGCGGTGTTAGATCCCGGCCCCTCATACTGACCCTCCAGGGTAGGCCCGGTATCCCGACCTGATGCTCCGGGGTAGGCCTGGCTTCCCTTCCCGACCCTCTGGTGTAGTACCGGTAACCACGCCCGGTACTCCGGCGTAATGCCAGGGTTCCCCCGTCAGTACTCCGGGGTAGTACCGGTACCCCCGCCCGGTACTTCGAGGTAGTACCCGTATACCACCGTTGGTACTCCGGGGTACACCTGCTGTGCCTACAAGCACGCGGGTTGAGAACCAGCCTTCCTACCTGACCCTCGGCGGTAGGCCCGGTGTCCATAGGCGATGTTCCGGGTTAGAACAAGTTCCCACACCAGTACTATGGGCCCGTGGCAGAACCCTTTGTGATGCGCCGGAGTTCTAACTGTTGTCCCAACAGGCACGCGGTGTTAGATCCCGGCCCCCCATCCTGACCCTCCAGGGTAGGCCCAGTATCCCGACCTGATGCTCCGGGGTAGGCCTGGCGTCCCTTCCCGACGCTCTGGTGTGGTACCATTAATTCCGCCCGGTGCTCCGGCGCAATGCCAGGGTACCCCCGTCAGTACTCCAGAGTAGTACCGGTACCCCCGTTGGTACTCCGGTGTAGCACCCGCATACCCGCGTCGGTACTCCGGGGTACACCTGCTGTGCCTACAAGCACGCGGGTTGAGAACCAGCCTTCCTACCTGACCCTCGGCGGTAGGCCCGGTGTCCATAGGCGATGTTCCGGGATAGAACCCGTTCCCACACCAGTACTATGGGCCCGTGGCAGAACCCTTTGTGATGCGCCGGAGTTCTAACTGTTGTCCCAACAGGCACGCGGTGTTAGATCCCGGCCCCCCATCCTGACCCTCCAGGGTAGGCCCAGTATCCCGACCTGATGCTCCGGGGTTGGCCTGGCTTCCCTTCCCGACGCTCTGGTGTAGTACCCGTAACCCCGCCCGGTGCTCCAGGGTAGTATCCGTATACCCCCGTCGGTACTCCAGGGTAGTAACGGTACCCCCGTTGGTACTCCGGTCTAGTACCCGTATACCCCTGTCGGTACTCCGGGGTACACCTGCTGTGCCTACGGGCGCGCGGGTTTAGACCCACCCTTCCTACTTGACCCTTCGCGTTAGGCCCGGTGTCCATAGGCGATGTTCCGGGTTAGAACATGTTCCCACAACAGTACTATGGGCCAGTGGCAGAACCCTTTGTGATGCCCCGGAGTTCTAACTGTTGTCCCAACAGGCACCCGGTGTTAGATACCGGCCCCCCATCCTGACCCTCCAGGGTAGGCCCGGTATCCCGACCTGATGCTCCGGGGTAGGCCTGGCTTCCCTTCCCGACGCTCTGGTGTAGTACCGGTAACCACGCCCGGTACTCCAGCGTAATGCCAGGGTTCCCCCGTCAGTACTGCGGGGTAGTACCGGTACCCCCGCCCGGTACTTCGAGGTAGTACCCGTATACCACCGTTGGTACTCCGGGGTACACCTGCTCTGCCTACAAGCACACGGGTTGAGAACCAGCCTTCCTACCTGACCCTCGGCGGTAGGCCCGGTGTCCATAGGCGACGTTCCGGGATAGAACCCGTTCCCACAGCTGTACTATGGGCCCGTGGCAGAACCCTTTGTGATGCGCCGGAGTTCTATCTGTTGGCCCAACAGGCACGCGGTGTTAGATCCCGGCCCCCCATCCTGACCCTCCAGGGTAGGCTCGGTATCCCGACCTGATGCTCCGGGGTAGGCCTGGCTTCCCTTCCCGACCCTCTGGTGTAGTATCGGTAACCACGCCCGGTACTCCGGCGTAATGCCAGGGTTCCCCCGTCAGTACTCCGGGGTAGTACCGGTACCCCCGCCCGGTACTTCGAGGTAGTACCCATATACCACCGTTGGTACTCCGGGGTACACCTGCTGTGCCTACAAGCACGCGGGTTGAGAACCAGCCTTCCTACCTGACCCTCGGCGGTAGGCCCGGTGTCCATAGGCGACGTTCCGGGATAGAACCCGTTCCCACACCAGTACTATGGGCCCGTGGCAGAACCCTTTGTGATGCGCCAGAGTTCTAACTGTTGTCCCAACAGGCACGCGGTGTTAGATCCCGGCCCCCCTTCCTGACCCTCCAGGGTAGGCCCGGTATCCCGACCTGATGCTCCGGGGTAGGCCTGGCGTCCCTTCCCGACGCTCTGGTGTAGTACCATTAATTCCGCCCGGTGCTCGGGCGCAATGCCAGGGTACCCCCGTCAGTACTCCAGAGTAGTACCGGTACCCCCGTTGGTACTCCGGTGTAGCACCCGCATACCCGTGTCGGTACTCCGGGGTACACCTGCTGTCCCTACGGGCGCGCGGGTTTAGACCCACCCTTCCTACTTGACCCTTCGCGTTAGGCCCGGTGTCCATAGGCGATGTTCCGGGTTAGAACATGTTCCCACACCAGTACTATGGGCCAGTGGCAGAACCCTTTGTGATGCACCGGAGTTCTAACTGTTGTTCCAACGGGCGCGCGGTGTTAGATCTCAGCCTCCCATCTTGACCCTCCAGGGTAGGCCCGGTATCCTTATCTGAAGCTCTAGGGTAGGCCTGCTGTCCCTTCCCGACGCTCTGGTGTAGTACCAGTAAGCCAGCCCGGTGCTCCGAGGTAGTACCCGTATACCCCCGTCAGTACTCCGGAGTAGTACCGGTACCCCCGTTGGTACTCCGGTGTAGTACCCGTATACCCCCGTCGGTACTCCGGGGTACACCTGCTGTGCCTACAAGCACGCGGGTTGAGAACCAGCCTTCCTACCTGACCCTCGGCGGTAGGCCCGGTGTCCATAGGCGATGTTCCGGGATAGAACCCGTTCCTACACCAGTACTATGGGCCCGTGGCAGAACCCTTTGTGATGCGCCGGAGTTCTAACTGTTGTCCCAACAGGCACGCGGTGTTAGATCCCGGCCCCCCATCCTGACCCTCCAGGGTAGGCCCGGTATCCCGACCTGATGCTCCGGGGTAGGCCTGGCGTCCCTTCCCGACGCTCTGGTGTAGTACCATTAATTCCGCCCGGTGCTCCGGCGCAATGCCAGGGTACCCCCGTCAGTACTCCAGAGTAGTACCGGTATCCCCGTTGGTACTCCGGTGTAGTACCAGTAACCCCGCCCGGTGCTCCGAGGTAGTACCCGTATACCCCCGTGAGTACTGCGGAGTAGTACCGGTACCCCCGTTGGTACTCCGGTGTAGTACCTGTATACCCCCGTCGGTACTCCGGGGTACACCTGCTCTGCCTACAAGCACACGGGTTGAGAACCAGCCTTCCTACCTGACCCTCGGCGGTAGGCCCGGTGTCCATAGGCGACGTACCGGGATAGAACCCGTTCCCACACCAGTACTATGGGCCCGTGGCAGAACCCTTTGTGATGCGCCGGAGTTCTAACTGGTGTCCCAACAGGCACGCGGTGTTAGATCCCGGCCCCCCATCCTGACCCTCCAGGGTAGGCCCGGTATCCCGACCTGATGCTCCAGGGTAGGCCTGGCGTCCCTTCCCGACGCTCTGGTGTAGTACCCGTAACCCCGCCCGGTGCTCCAGGGTAGTACCCGTATACCCTCGTCAGTACTCCGGATTAGTACCGGTACCCCCGTTGGTACTCCGGTGTAGTACCCGTATACCCCCGTCGGTACTCCGGGGTAGACATGCTGTCCCTACGGGCGTGCAGGTTTAGACCCACCCTTCATACTTGACCCTTCGCGTTAGGCCCGGTGTCCATAGGCGACGTTCCGGGATAGAACATGTTCCCACAACAGTACTATGGGCCCGTAGCAGAACCGTTTGTGATGCGCCGGAGTTCTAACTGTTATCCCAACAGGCGCGCGGTGTTAGATCTCAGCCTCCCATCTTGACCCTCCAGGGTAGTCCCGGTATCCCAACCTGATGCTCCGGGATAGCCCTGGCGTCCGTGCCCGATGCTCTGGTGTAGTACCCGTAACCCCGCCCGGTGCTCCAGGGTAGTACCCGTATACCCCCGTAGGAACTCCGGGGTAGTACCGGTAAACCTGTTGGTACTCCGGTGTAGTACCCGTATACCCCCGTCGGTACTCCGGGGTACACCTGCTGTCCCTACGGGCACGCGGGTTGAGAACCAGCCTTCCTACCTGACTCTCGGCGATAGGCCCGGTGTCCATAGGCGACGTTCCGGGATAGGACCCGTTCCCACACCAGTATTATCGGCCCGTGGCAAAAGCCTTTGTGATGCGCCAGAGTTCTAACTGTTGTTCCAACGGGCGCGCGGTTTTAGATCCCGGCCCCCCATCCTCACCCTCCAGGGTAGGCCCGGTATCTCTATCTGATGCACCAGGGTAGGCCTGGCGTCCCTTCCCGACGCTCTGGTGTAGTACCGGTAACCCCGCCCGGTGCTCCAGGGTATTACCCGTATACCCCCGTTGGTACTCCGGTGTAGTACCAGTACCCCCGTTGGTACTCCGGTGTAGTACCCGTATACCCCCGTCGGTACTCCGGGGTACACCTGCTGTGCCCACGTGCAAGTGGGTTTAGACCCTTCCTTCCTACCTGACCTTCCGCGTTAGGCCCGGTGTCCCTAGGCAACGTTCCGGGATAGAACCCGCTCCCAGAACAGTACTATGGGCCAGTGGCAAAAAGCTTTGTGATGCGCCAGAGTTCTAACTGTTGTTCCAATGGGCGCGCGACGTTAGATATCAGCCTCCCATCTTGACTATCCAGGGTAGGCCCGGTATCCCTATCTGATGCACCAGGGTAGGCCTGGCGTCCCTTCCCGACGCTCTGGTGTAGTACCATTAACCCCGCCCGGTGCTCCAGGGTAGTACCCGTATACCCCCATCAGTACTCCGGAGTAGTACCGGTACCCTCCTTGGTACTCCGGTGTAGTACCCGTATACCCCCGTCGGTACTCCGGGGTACACCTGCTGTCCCTACAGGCACGCGGGTTTGGACACACCCTTCCTACCTGACCCTCCGCCTTAGGCCTCGTGTCCATAGGCGACGTTCCGGGATAGCACATGTTCCCAAAAGAGTACTATGGGCCAGTGGCAGAAGCCTTTGTGATGCGTCGGAGTTCTAACTGTTGTTCCAACGGGCGCGTGGTGTTAGATCTCAGCCTCCCATCCTGACCCTCCAGGGTAGGCCCGGTATCCCGACATGATGCTCCAGGTTAGGCCTGGCGTCCCTTCCCGACGCTCTGGTGTGGTACCCGTAACCCCTCCCGGTGCTCCAGGGTAATGCCAGGGTACCCCCGTCAGTACTCCGGAGTAGTAGCGGTACCCCTGTTGGTACTACGGTGTAGTACCCGTATACCCCCGTCGGTACTCCGGGGTACACTTGCTGTCCCTACGGGCGCGCGGGTTTGGACACACCCTTCCATCCTGACCCTCCGCGTTAGGCCTCGTGTCCATAGGCGACGTTCCGGGATAGAACCCGTTCCCACAACAGTACTATGGGCCCGGGGCAGAACCCTTTGTGATGCGCCGGAGTTCTAACTGTTGTCCCAAACGGCACGCGGTGTTAGATCTCAGCCTCCCATCCTGACCCTCCAGGGTAGGCCCGGTATCCCGACCTGATGCTCCAGGGTAGGCCTGGCGTCCCTTCCCGACGCTCTGGTGTAGTACCCGTAACCCCGCCCGGTGCTCCAGGGTAGTACCCGTATACCCTCGTCAGTACTCCGCAGTAGTACCCGTACCCCCGTTGGTACTCCGGTGTAGTACCCGTATACCCCCGTCGGTACTCCGGGGTACACATGCTGTCCCTACGGGCGCGCAGGTTTAGACCCTCCCTTCATACTTGACCCTTCGCGTTAGGCCCGGTGTCCATAGGCGACGTTCCGGGATAGAACATGTTCCCACAACAGTACTATGGGCCAGTGGCAGAACCCTTTGTGATGCACCGGAGTTCTAACTGTTGTTCCAATGAGCGTGCGGTGTGAGATCTCAGCCTCCTATCTTGACCCTCCAGGGTAGGTCTGGTATCCCTATCTGATGCTCCGGGTTAGGCCTGGCGTCCCTTCCCGACGCTCTGGTGTAGTACCATTAACCCCGCCCTGTGCTCCAGGGTAGTACCCCTATACCCCCATCAGTACTCCGGAGTAGTACCGGTACCCCCGTTGGTAGTCCGGTGTAGTACCCATATACCCCCGTCGGTACTCCGGGGTACACATGCTGTCCCTACAGGCACGCGGGTTGAGAACCAGCCTTCCTACCTGACCCTCCGCATTAGGCCTCGTTTCCATAGGCGACATTCCGGGATAGAACCAGTTCCCACAACAGTACTATGGTCCAGTGGCAGAACCCTTTGTGATGCGCCGGAGTTCTAACTGTTGTTCCAATGGTCGTGTGGTGTTAGATCTCAGCCTCCCATCCTGACCCTCCAGGGTAGGCCCGGTATCTCTATCTGATGCACCAGGGTAGGCCTGGCGTCCCTTCCCGACGCTCTGGTGTAGTACCCGTAACCCCGCCCTGTGCCCCACGGTAGTACCCGTATACCTTCGTCGGTACTCCAGGGTACTACCGGTACCCCCGTTGGTACTCCGGTGTAGTACCCGTATACCCCCGTCGGTACTCCGGGGTACACCTGCTGTCCATATGGGCGCGCAGGTTTGGACACACACCCTTCCTACCTGACTCTCGGCGATAGGCCCGGTGTCCATAGGCGACGTTCCGGGATAGAACCAGTTCCCACACCAGTACTATCGACCCGTGGCAAAAGCCTTTGTGATGCGCCAGAGTTCTAACTGTTGTTGCAGCGGGCGCGCGGTGTTAGATCCCGGCCCCCCATCCTGACCCTCCAGGGTAGGCCCGGTATCCCTATCTGATGCACCAGGGTAGGCCTGGTGTCCCTTCCCGACGCTCTGGTGTAGTACCGGTAACCCCGCCCGGTGCTCCAGTATACTACCCGTATACCACTGTCGGTACTCCGGAGTAGTACCGGTACCCCCGTTGGTACTCCGGTGTAGCACCCGCATACCCCCGTCGGTACTCCGGGGTACACCTGCTGTCCCCACGTGAAAGTGGGTTTAGACCCTTCCTTCCTACCTGACCTTCCGCGTTAGGCCCGGTGTTCCTAGGCAACGTTCTGGGATAGAACCCGCTCCCAGAACAGTACTATGGGCCAGTGGCAAAAAGCTTTGTGATGCACCAGAGTTCTAACTGTTGTCCCAACGGGCACACGGTGTGAGAAATCAGCCTCCCATCCTGACCCTCCAGGGTAGGCCCGGTATCCCGACCTGATGCTCCGGTGTAGGCCTGGCGTAGCTTCCCGACGCTCTGGTGTAGTACCCGTAACCCCGCCCGGTGCTCCAGGGTAGTACCCGTATACCCTCGTCAGTACTCCGCAGTAGTACCCGTACCCCCGTTGGTACTCCGGTGTAGTACCCGTATACCCCCGTCGGTACTCCGGGGTACACCTGCTGTCCCTACGGGCGCGCAGGTTTAGACCCACCCTTCATACTTGACCCTTCGCGTTAGGCCCGGTGTCCATAGGCGACGTTCCAGGATAGAACATGTTCCCACAATAGTACTATGGGCCCGTAGCAGAACCGTTTGTGATGCGCCAGAGTTCTAACTGTTATCCCAACAGGCGCGCGGTGTTAGATCTCAGCCTCCCATCTTGACCCTCCAGGGTAGTCCCGGTATCCCAACCTGATGCTCCGGGATAGCCCTGGCGTCCGTGCCCGATGCTCTGGTGTAGTACCCGTAACCCCGCCCTGTGCTCCAGGGTAGAACCCATATACCCCCATCGGTACTCCAGGGTACTACCGGTACCCCCGTTGGTACTCCGGTGTAGTACCCGTATACCCCTGTCGGTACTCCGGGGTACACCTGCTAGTCCCTACGGGCGCGCGGGTTTGGACACACCCTTCCAACCTGACCCTCCGCGTTAGGCCTCGTGTCCATAGGCGACGTTCCGGGATAGAACCCCTTCCCACAACAGTACTATGGGCCCGGGGCAGAACCCTTTGTGATGCGCCGGAGTTCTAACTGTTGTTCCAATGGGCGCGTGGTGTTAGATCTCAGCCTCCCATCCTGACCCTCCAGGCTAGGCCCGGTATCCCGACCTGATGCTCCACGTTAGGCCTGGCGTCCCTTTCCGACGCTCTGGTGTAGTACCTGTAACCCCGCCCGGTGCTCCAGGGTAATGCCAGGGTACCTCCGTCAGTACTCCGGAGTAGTAGCGGTACCCCCGTTGGTACTCCGGTGTAGTACCCGTATACCCCCATCGGTACTCCGGGGTACACCTGCTGTCCCTACGGGCGCGCGGGTTTGGACACACCCTTCATACTTGACCCTTCGCGTTAGGCCCGGTGTCCATAGGCGACGTTCCGGGATAGAACATGTTCCCACAACAGTACTATGGGCCCGTAGCAGAACCGTTTGTGATGCGCCGGAGTTCTAACTGTTATCCCAACAGGCGCGCGGTGTTAGATCTCAGCCTCCCATCTTGACCCTCCAGGGTAGTCCCGGTATCCCAACCTGATGCTCCGGGATAGCCCTGGCGTCCGTGCCCGATGCTCTGGTGTAGTACCCGTAACCCCGCCCGGTGCTCCAGGGTAGTACCCGTATACCCCCGTAGGAACTCCGGGGTAGTACCGGTAAACCTGTTGGTACTCCGGTGTAGTACCCGTATACCCCCGTCGGTACTCCGGGGTACACCTGCTGTCCCTACGGGCACGCGGGTTGAGAACCAGCCTTCCTACCTGACTCTCGGCGATAGGCCCGGTGTCCATAGGCGACGTTCCGGGATAGGACCCGTTCCCACACCAGTATTATTGGCCCGTGGCAAAAGCCTTTGTGATGCGCCAGAGTTCTAACTGTTGTTCCAACGGGCGCGCGGTTTTAGATCCCGGCCCCCCATCCTCACCCTCCAGGGTAGGCCCGGTATCTCTATCTGATGCACCAGGGTAGGCCTGGCGTCCCTTCCCGACGCTCTGGTGTAGTACCGGTAACCCCGCCCGGTGCTCCAGGGTATTACCCGTATACCCCCGTTGGTACTCCGGTGTAGTACCAGTACCCCCGTTGGTACTCCGGTGTAGTACCCGTATACCCCCGTCGGTACTCCGGGGTACACCTGCTGTGCCCACGTGCAAGTGGGTTTAGACCCTTCCTTCCTACCTGACCTTCCGCGTTAGGCCCGGTGTCCCTAGGCAACGTTCCGGGATAGAACCCGCTCCCAGAACAGTACTATGGGCCAGTGGCAAAAAGCTTTGTGATGCGCCAGAGTTCTAACTGTTGTTCCAATGGGCGCGCGACGTTAGATATCAGCCTCCCATCTTGACTATCCAGGGTAGGCCCGGTATCCCTATCTGATGCACCAGGGTAGGCCTGGCGTCCCTTCCCGACGCTCTGGTGTAGTACCATTAACCCCGCCCGGTGCTCCAGGGTAGTACCCGTATACCCCCATCAGTACTCCGGAGTAGTACCGGTACCCTCCTTGGTACTCCGGTGTAGTACCCGTATACCCCCGTCGGTACTCCGGGGTACACCTGCTGTCCCTACAGGCACGCGGGTTTGGACACACCCTTCCTACCTGACCCTCCGCCTTAGGCCTCGTGTCCATAGGCGACGTTCCGGGATAGCACATGTTCCCAAAAGAGTACTATGGGCCCGTGGCAGAACCCTTTGTGATGCGTCGGAGTTCTAACTGTTGTTCCAACGGGCGCGTGGTGTTAGATCTCAGCCTCCCATCCTGACCCTCCAGGGTAGGCCCGGTATCCCTATCTGATGCACCAGGGTAGGCCTGGCGTCCCTTCCCGACGCTCTGGTGTGGTACCCGTAACCCCTCCCGGTGCTCCAGGGTAATGCCAGGGTACCCCCGTCAGTACTCCGGAGTAGTAGCGGTACCCCTGTTGGTACTACGGTGTAGTACCCGTATACCCCCGTCGGTACTCTGGGGTACACCTGCTGTCCCTACAGGCGTGCGGGTTTGGACACACCCTTCCATCCTGACCCTCCGCGTTAGGCCTCGTGTCCATAGGCGACGTTCCGGGATAGAACCCGTTCCCACAACAGTACTATGGGCCCGGGGCAGAACCCTTTGTGATGCGCCGGAGTTCTAACTGTTGTCCCAAACGGCACGCGGTGTTAGATCTCAGCCTCCCATCCTGACCCTCCAGGGTAGGCCCGGTATCCCGACCTGATGCTCCAGGGTAGGCCTGGCGTCCCTTCCCGACGCTCTGGTGTAGTACCCGTAACCCCGCCCGGTGCTCCAGGGTAGTACCCGTATACCCTCGTCAGTACTCCGCAGTAGTACCCGTACCCCCGTTGGTACTCCGGTGTAGTACCCGTATACCCCCGTCGGTACTCCGGGGTACACATGCTGTCCCTACGGGCGCGCAGGTTTAGACCCTCCCTTCATACTTGACCCTTCGCGTTAGGCCCGGTGTCCATAGGCGACGTTCCGGGATAGAACATGTTCCCACAACAGTACTATGGGCCAGTGGCAGAACCCTTTGTGATGCACCGGAGTTCTAACTGTTGTTCCAATGAGCGTGCGGTGTGAGATCTCAGCCTCCTATCTTGACCCTCCAGGGTAGGTCTGGTATCCCTATCTGATGCTCCGGGTTAGGCCTGGCGTCCCTTCCCGACGCTCTGGTGTAGTACCATTAACCCCGCCCTGTGCTCCAGGGTAGTACCCCTATACCCCCATCAGTACTCCGGAGTAGTACCGGTACCCCCGTTGGTAGTCCGGTGTAGTACCCATATACCCCCGTCGGTACTCCGGGGTACACATGCTGTCCCTACAGGCACGCGGGTTGAGAACCAGCCTTCCTACCTGACCCTCCGCATTAGGCCTCGTTTCCATAGGCGACATTCCGGGATAGAACCAGTTCCCACAACAGTACTATGGGCCAGTGGCAGAACCCTTTGTGATGCGCCGGAGTTCTAACTGTTGTTCCAATGGTCGTGTGGTGTTAGATCTCAGCCTCCCATCCTGACCCTCCAGGGTAGGCCCGGTATCTTTATCTGATGCACCAGGGTAGGCCTGGCGTCCCTTCCCGACGCTCTGGTGTAGTACCCGTAACCCCGCCCTGTGCCCCACGGTAGTACCCGTATACCTTCGTCGGTACTCCAGGGTACTACCGGTACCCCCGTTGGTACTCCGGTGTAGTACCCGTATACCCCCGTCGGTACTCCGGGGTACACCTGCTGTCCATATGGGCGCGCAGGTTTGGACACACACCCTTCCTACCTGACTCTCGGCGATAGGCCCGGTGTCCATAGGCGACGTTCCGGGATAGAACCAGTTCCCACACCAGTACTATCGACCCGTGGCAAAAGCCTTTGTGATGCGCCAGAGTTCTAACTGTTGTTGCAGCGGGCGCGCGGTGTTAGATCCCGGCCCCCCATCCTGACCCTCCAGGGTAGGCCCGGTATCCCTATCTGATGCACCAGGGTAGGCCTGGCGTCCCTTCCCGATGCTCTGGTGTAGTACCGGTAACCCCGCCCGGTGCTCCAGTATACTACCCGTATACCACTGTCGGTACTCCGGAGTAGTACCGGTACCCCCGTTGGTACTCCGGTGTAGCACCCGCATACCCCCGTCGGTACTCCGGGGTACACCTGATGTCCCCACGTGAAAGTGGGTTTAGACCCTTCCTTCCTACCTGACCTTCCGCGTTAGGCCCGGTGTTCCTAGGCAACGTTCTGGGATAGAACCCGCTCCCAGAACAGTACTATGGGCCAGTGGCAAAAAGCTTTGTGATGCACCAGAGTTCTAACTGTTGTCCCAACGGGCACACGGTGTGAGAAATCAGCCTCCCATCCTGACCCTCCAGGGTAGGCCCGGTATCCCGACCTGATGCTCCGGTGTAGGCCTGGCGTAGCTTCCCGACGCTCTGGTGTAGTACCCGTAACCCCGCCCGGTGCTCCAGGGTAGTACCCGTATACCCTCGTCAGTACTCCGCAGTAGTACCCGTACCCCCGTTGGTACTCCGGTGTAGTACCCGTATACCCCCGTCGGTACTCCGGGGTACACCTGCTGTCCCTACGGGCGCGCAGGTTTAGACCCACCCTTCATACTTGACCCTTCGCGTTAGGCCCGGTGTCCATAGGCGACGTTCCGGGATAGAACATGTTCCCACAATAGTACTATGGGCCCGTAGCAGAACCGTTTGTGATGCGCCGGAGTTCTAACTGTTATCCCAACAGGCGCGCGGTGTTAGATCTCAGCCTCCCATCTTGACCCTCCAGGGTAGTCCCGGTATCCCAACCTGATGCTCCGGGATAGCCCTGGCGTCCGTGCCCGATGCTCTGGTGTAGTACCCGTAACCCCGCCCTGTGCTCCAGGGTAGAACCCATATACCCCCATCGGTACTCCAGGGTACTACCGGTACCCCCGTTGGTACTCCGGTGTAGTACCCGTATACCCCTGTCGGTACTCCGGGGTACACCTGCTAGTCCCTACGGGCGCGCGTGTTTGGACACACCCTTCCAACCTGACCCTCCGCGTTAGGCCTCGTGTCCATAGGCGACGTTCCGGGATAGAACCCCTTCCCACAACAGTACTATGGGCCCGGGGCAGAACCCTTTGTGATGCGCCGGAGTTCTAACTGTTGTTCCAATGGGCGCGTGGTGTTAGATCTCAGCCTCCCATCCTGACCCTCCAGGCTAGGCCCGGTATCCCGACCTGATGCTCCACGTTAGGCCTGGCGTCCCTTTCCGACGCTCTGGTGTAGTACCTGTAACCCCGCCCGGTGCTCCAGGGTAATGCCAGGGTACCTCCGTCAGTACTCCGGAGTAGTAGCGGTACCCCCGTTGGTACTCCGGTGTAGTACCCGTATACCCCCATCGGTACTCCGGGGTACACCTGCTGTCCCTACGGGCGCGCGGGTTTGGACACACCCTTCATACTTGACCCTTCGCGTTAGGCCCGGTGTCCATAGGCGACGTTCCGGGATAGAACATGTTCCCACAACAGTACTATGGGCCCGTAGCAGAACCGTTTGTGATGCGCCGGAGTTCTAACTGTTATCCCAACAGGCGCGCGGTGTTAGATCTCAGCCTCCCATCTTGACCCTCCAGGGTAGTCCCGGTATCCCAACCTGATGCTCCGGGATAGCCCTGGCGTCCGTGCCCGATGCTCTGGTGTAGTACCCGTAACCCCGCCCGGTGCTCCAGGGTAGTACCCGTATACCCCCGTAGGAACTCCGGGGTAGTACCGGTAAACCTGTTGGTACTCCGGTGTAGTACCCGTATACCCCCGTCGGTACTCCGGGGTACACCTGCTGTCCCTACGGGCACGCGGGTTGAGAACCAGCCTTCCTACCTGACTCTCGGCGATAGGCCCGGTGTCCATAGGCGACGTTCCGGGATAGGACCCGTTCCCACACCAGTATTATTGGCCCGTGGCAAAAGCCTTTGTGATGCGCCAGAGTTCTAACTGTTGTTCCAACGGGCGCGCGGTTTTAGATCCCGGCCCCCCATCCTCACCCTCCAGGGTAGGCCCGGTATCTCTATCTGATGCACCAGGGTAGGCCTGGCGTCCCTTCCCGACGCTCTGGTGTAGTACCGGTAACCCCGCCCGGTGCTCCAGGGTATTACCCGTATACCCCCGTTGGTACTCCGGTGTAGTACCAGTACCCCCGTTGGTACTCCGGTGTAGTACCCGTATACCCCCGTCGGTACTCCGGGGTACACCTGCTGTGCCCACGTGCAAGTGGGTTTAGACCCTTCCTTCCTACCTGACCTTCCGCGTTAGGCCCGGTGTCCCTAGGCAACGTTCCGGGATAGAACCCGCTCCCAGAACAGTACTATGGGCCAGTGGCAAAAAGCTTTGTGATGCGCCAGAGTTCTAACTGTTGTTCCAATGGGCGCGCGACGTTAGATATCAGCCTCCCATCTTGACTATCCAGGGTAGGCCCGGTATCCCTATCTGATGCACCAGGGTAGGCCTGGCGTCCCTTCCCGACGCTCTGGTGTAGTACCATTAACCCCGCCCGGTGCTCCAGGGTAGTACCCGTATACCCCCATCAGTACTCCGGAGTAGTACCGGTACCCTCCTTGGTACTCCGGTGTAGTACCCGTATACCCCCGTCGGTACTCCGGGGTACACCTGCTGTCCCTACAGGCACGCGGGTTTGGACACACCCTTCCTACCTGACCCTCCGCCTTAGGCATCGTGTCCATAGGCGACGTTCCGGGATAGCACATGTTCCCAAAAGAGTACTATGGGCCCGTGGCAGAACCCTTTGTGATGCGTCGGAGTTCTAACTGTTGTTCCAACGGGCGCGTGGTGTTAGATCTCAGCCTCCCATCCTGACCCTCCAGGGTAGGCCCGGTATCCCGACATGATGCTCCAGGTTAGGCCTGGCGTCCCTTCCCGACGCTCTGGTGTGGTACCCGTAACCCCTCCCGGTGCTCCAGGGTAATGCCAGGGTACCCCCGTCAGTACTCCGGAGTAGTAGCGGTACCCCTGTTGGTACTACGGTGTAGTACCCGTATACCCCCGTCGGTACTCCGGGGTACACTTGCTGTCCCTACGGGCGCGCGGGTTTGGACACACCCTTCCATCCTGACCCTCCGCGTTAGGCCTCGTGTCCATAGGCGACGTTCCGGGATAGAACCCGTTCCCACAACAGTACTATGGGCCCGGGGCAGAACCCTTTGTGATGCGCCGGAGTTCTAACTGTTGTCCCAAACGGCACGCGGTGTTAGATCTCAGCCTCCCATCCTGACCCTCCAGGGTAGGCCCGGTATCCCGACCTGATGCTCCAGGGTAGGCCTGGCGTCCCTTCCCGACGCTCTGGTGTAGTACCCGTAACCCCGCCCGGTGCTCCAGGGTAGTACCCGTATACCCTCGTCAGTACTCCGCAGTAGTACCCGTACCCCCGTTGGTACTCCGGTGTAGTACCCGTATACCCCCGTCGGTACTCCGGGGTACACATGCTGTCCCTACGGGCGCGCAGGTTTAGACCCTCCCTTCATACTTGACCCTTCGCGTTAGGCCCGGTGTCCATAGGCGACGTTCCGGGATAGAACATGTTCCCACAACAGTACTATGGGCCAGTGGCAGAACCCTTTGTGATGCACCGGAGTTCTAACTGTTGTTCCAATGAGCGTGCGGTGTGAGATCTCAGCCTCCTATCTTGACCCTCCAGGGTAGGTCTGGTATCCCTATCTGATGCTCCGGGTTAGGCCTGGCGTCCCTTCCCGACGCTCTGGTGTAGTACCATTAACCCCGCCCTGTGCTCCAGGGTAGTACCCCTATACCCCCATCAGTACTCCGGAGTAGTACCGGTACCCCCGTTGGTAGTCCGGTGTAGTACCCATATACCCCCGTCGGTACTCCGGGGTACACATGCTGTCCCTACAGGCACGCGGGTTGAGAACCAGCCTTCCTACCTGACCCTCCGCATTAGGCCTCGTTTCCATAGGCGACATTCCGGGATAGAACCAGTTCCCACAACAGTACTATGGGCCAGTGGCAGAACCCTTTGTGATGCGCCGGAGTTCTAACTGTTGTTCCAATGGTCGTGTGGTGTTAGATCTCAGCCTCCCATCCTGACCCTCCAGGGTAGGCCCGGTATCTCTATCTGATGCACCAGGGTAGGCCTGGCGTCCCTTCCCGACGCTCTGGTGTAGTACCCGTAACCCCGCCCTGTGCCCCACGGTAGTACCCGTATACCTTCGTCGGTACTCCAGGGTACTACCGGTACCCCCGTTGGTACTCCGGTGTAGTACCCGTATACCCCCGTCGGTACTCCGGGGTACACCTGCTGTCCATATGGGCGCGCAGGTTTGGACACACACCCTTCCTACCTGACTCTCGGCGATAGGCCCGGTGTCCATAGGCGACGTTCCGGGATAGAACCAGTTCCCACACCAGTACTATCGACCCGTGGCAAAAGCCTTTGTGATGCGCCAGAGTTCTAACTGTTGTTGCAGCGGGCGCGCGGTGTTAGATCCCGGCCCCCCATCCTGACCCTCCAGGGTAGGCCCGGTATCCCTATCTGATGCACCAGGGTAGGCCTGGCGTCCCTTCCCGATGCTCTGGTGTAGTACCGGTAACCCCGCCCGGTGCTCCAGTATACTACCCGTATACCACTGTCGGTACTCCGGAGTAGTACCGGTACCCCCGTTGGTACTCCGGTGTAGCACCCGCATACCCCCGTCGGTACTCCGGGGTACACCTGCTGTCCCCACGTGAAAGTGGGTTTAGACCCTTCCTTCCTACCTGACCTTCCGCGTTAGGCCCGGTGTTCCTAGGCAACGTTCTGGGATAGAACCCGCTCCCAGAACAGTACTATGGGCCAGTGGCAAAAAGCTTTGTGATGCACCAGAGTTCTAACTGTTGTCCCAACGGGCACACGGTGTGAGAAATCAGCCTCCCATCCTGACCCTCCAGGGTAGGCCCGGTATCCCGACCTGATGCTCCGGTGTAGGCCTGGCGTAGCTTCCCGACGCTCTGGTGTAGTACCCGTAACCCCGCCCGGTGCTCCAGGGTAGTACCCGTATACCCTCGTCAGTACTCCGCAGTAGTACCCGTACCCCCGTTGGTACTCCGGTGTAGTACCCGTATACCCCCGTCGGTACTCCGGGGTACACCTGCTGTCCCTACGGGCGCGCAGGTTTAGACCCACCCTTCATACTTGACCCTTCGCGTTAGGCCCGGTGTCCATAGGCGACGTTCCGGGATAGAACATGTTCCCACAATAGTACTATGGGCCCGTAGCAGAACCGTTTGTGATGCGCCGGAGTTCTAACTGTTATCCCAACAGGCGCGCGGTGTTAGATCTCAGCCTCCCATCTTGACCCTCCAGGGTAGTCCCGGTATCCCAACCTGATGCTCCGGGATAGCCCTGGCGTCCGTGCCCGATGCTCTGGTGTAGTACCCGTAACCCCGCCCTGTGCTCCAGGGTAGAACCCATATACCCCCATCGGTACTCCAGGGTACTACCGGTACCCCCGTTGGTACTCCGGTGTAGTACCCGTATACCCCTGTCGGTACTCCGGGGTACACCTGCTAGTCCCTACGGGCGCGCGGGTTTGGACACACCCTTCCAACCTGACCCTCCGCGTTAGGCCTCGTGTCCATAGGCGACGTTCCGGGATAGAACCCCTTCCCACAACAGTACTATGGGCCCGGGGCAGAACCCTTTGTGATGCGCCGGAGTTCTAACTGTTGTTCCAATGGGCGCGTGGTGTTAGATCTCAGCCTCCCATCCTGACCCTCCAGGCTAGGCCCGGTATCCCGACCTGATGCTCCACGTTAGGCCTGGCGTCCCTTTCCGACGCTCTGGTGTAGTACCTGTAACCCCGCCCGGTGCTCCAGGGTAATGCCAGGGTACCTCCGTCAGTACTCCGTATTACTACCGGTACCCCCGTTGGTACTCCGGTGTAGTACCCGTATACCCCCATCGGTACTCCGGGGTACACCTGCTGTCCCTACGGGCGCGCGGGTTTGGACACACCCTTCATACTTGACCCTTCGCGTTAGGCCCGGTGTCCATAGGCGACGTTCCGGGATAGAACATGTTCCCACAACAGTACTATGGGCCCGTAGCAGAACCGTTTGTGATGCGCCGGAGTTCTAACTGTTATCCCAACAGGCGCGCGGTGTTAGATCTCAGCCTCCCATCTTGACCCTCCAGGGTAGTCCCGGTATCCCAACCTGATGCTCCGGGATAGCCCTGGCGTCCGTGCCCGATGCTCTGGTGTAGTACCCGTAACCCCGCCCGGTGCTCCAGGGTAGTACCCGTATACCCCCGTAGGAACTCCGGGGTAGTACCGGTAAACCTGTTGGTACTCCGGTGTAGTACCCGTATACCCCCGTCGGTACTCCGGGGTACACCTGCTGTCCCTACGGGCACGCGGGTTGAGAACCAGCCTTCCTACCTGACTCTCGGCGATAGGCCCGGTGTCCATAGGCGACGTTCCGGGATAGGACCCGTTCCCACACCAGTATTATTGGCCCGTGGCAAAAGCCTTTGTGATGCGCCAGAGTTCTAACTGTTGTTCCAACGGGCGCGCGGTTTTAGATCCCGGCCCCCCATCCTCACCCTCCAGGGTAGGCCCGGTATCTCTATCTGATGCACCAGGGTAGGCCTGGCGTCCCTTCCCGACGCTCTGGTGTAGTACCGGTAACCCCGCCCGGTGCTCCAGGGTATTACCCGTATACCCCCGTTGGTACTCCGGTGTAGTACCAGTACCCCCGTTGGTACTCCGGTGTAGTACCCGTATACCCCCGTCGGTACTCCGGGGTACACCTGCTGTGCCCACGTGCAAGTGGGTTTAGACCCTTCCTTCCTACCTGACCTTCCGCGTTAGGCCCGGTGTCCCTAGGCAACGTTCCGGGATAGAACCCGCTCCCAGAACAGTACTATGGGCCAGTGGCAAAAAGCTTTGTGATGCGCCAGAGTTCTAACTGTTGTTCCAATGGGCGCGCGACGTTAGATATCAGCCTCCCATCTTGACTATCCAGGGTAGGCCCGGTATCCCTATCTGATGCACCAGGGTAGGCCTGGCGTCCCTTCCCGACGCTCTGGTGTAGTACCATTAACCCCGCCCGGTGCTCCAGGGTAGTACCCGTATACCCCCATCAGTACTCCGGAGTAGTACCGGTACCCTCCTTGGTACTCCGGTGTAGTACCCGTATACCCCCGTCGGTACTCCGGGGTACTCCTGCTGTCCCTACAGGCACGCGGGTTTGGACACACCCTTCCTACCTGACCCTCCGCCTTAGGCCTCGTGTCCATAGGCGACGTTCCGGGATAGCACATGTTCCCAAAAGAGTACTATGGGCCCGTGGCAGAACCCTTTGTGATGCGTCGGAGTTCTAACTGTTGTTCCAACGGGCGCGTGGTGTTAGATCTCAGCCTCCCATCCTGACCCTCCAGGGTAGGCCCGGTATCCCGACATGATGCTCCAGGTTAGGCCTGGCGTCCCTTCCCGACGCTCTGGTGTGGTACCCGTAACCCCTCCCGGTGCTCCAGGGTAATGCCAGGGTACCCCCGTCAGTACTCCGGAGTAGTAGCGGTACCCCTGTTGGTACTACGGTGTAGTACCCGTATACCCCCGTCGGTACTCCGGGGTACACTTGCTGTCCCTACGGGCGCGCGGGTTTGGACACACCCTTCCATCCTGACCCTCCGCGTTAGGCCTCGTGTCCATAGGCGACGTTCCGGGATAGAACCCGTTCCCACAACAGTACTATGGGCCCGGGGCAGAACCCTTTGTGATGCGCCGGAGTTCTAACTGTTGTCCCAAACGGCACGCGGTGTTAGATCTCAGCCTCCCATCCTGACCCTCCAGGGTAGGCCCGGTATCCCGACCTGATGCTCCAGGGTAGGCCTGGCGTCCCTTCCCGACGCTCTGGTGTAGTACCCGTAACCCCGCCCGGTGCTCCAGGGTAGTACCCGTATACCCTCGTCAGTACTCCGCAGTAGTACCCGTACCCCCGTTGGTACTCCGGTGTAGTACCCGTATACCCCCGTCGGTACTCCGGGGTACACATGCTGTCCCTACGGGCGCGCAGGTTTAGACCCTCCCTTCATACTTGACCCTTCGCGTTAGGCCCGGTGTCCATAGGCGACGTTCCGGGATAGAACATGTTCCCACAACAGTACTATGGGCCAGTGGCAGAACCCTTTGTGATGCACCGGAGTTCTAACTGTTGTTCCAATGAGCGTGCGGTGTGAGATCTCAGCCTCCTATCTTGACCCTCCAGGGTAGGTCTGGTATCCCTATCTGATGCTCCGGGTTAGGCCTGGCGTCCCTTCCCGACGCTCTGGTGTAGTACCATTAACCCCGCCCTGTGCTCCAGGGTAGTACCCCTATACCCCCATCAGTACTCCGGAGTAGTACCGGTACCCCCGTTGGTAGTCCGGTGTAGTACCCATATACCCCCGTCGGTACTCCGGGGTACACATGCTGTCCATACAGGCACGCGGGTTGAGAACCAGCCTTCCTACCTGACCCTCCGCATTAGGCCTCGTTTCCATAGGCGACATTCCGGGATAGAACCAGTTCCCACAACAGTACTATGGGCCAGTGGCAGAACCCTTTGTGATGCGCCGGAGTTCTAACTGTTGTTCCAATGGTCGTGTGGTGTTAGATCTCAGCCTCCCATCCTGACCCTCCAGGGTAGGCCCGGTATCTCTATCTGATGCACCAGGGTAGGCCTGGCGTCCCTTCCCGACGCTCTGGTGTAGTACCCGTAACCCCGCCCTGTGCCCCACGGTAGTACCCGTATACCTTCGTCGGTACTCCAGGGTACTACCGGTACCCCCGTTGGTACTCCGGTGTAGTACCCGTATACCCCCGTCGGTACTCCGGGGTACACCTGCTGTCCATATGGGCGCGCAGGTTTGGACACACACCCTTCCTACCTGACTCTCGGCGATAGGCCCGGTGTCCATAGGCGACGTTCCGGGATAGAACCAGTTCCCACACCAGTACTATCGACCCGTGGCAAAAGCCTTTGTGATGCGCCAGAGTTCTAACTGTTGTTGCAGCGGGCGCGCGGTGTTAGATCCCGGCCCCCCATCCTGACCCTCCAGGGTAGGCCCGGTATCCCTATCTGATGCACCAGGGTAGGCCTGGCGTCCCTTCCCGATGCTCTGGTGTAGTACCGGTAACCCCGCCC
>NW_027439465.1:0-68429 GCF_964188355.1 Buteo buteo
CTAACCCTAAGCCTAACCCCTAACCCCTAACCCCTAACCCTAACCATAACCCTAAACCCTAACCCTAACCCTAACCCTAACCCTAGCCCTAACCCTAGCCCTAAGTCGTACCCTAACCCTAATCCTAACCCTAACCCAACCTTAACCCTAAAACTAACCTTAGCCCTTAAAACTAACCTAATAGAAACCCTAACCCTAACTCCTAACCCTAAGCCTAACCTAACCCTAACCCTAACCCTAGCCGTAACCCTAACCCTAACCCTAACCCTAGCCCTAACCCTAACCCTAACCCTAACCCTAACCTTAGCCCTAACCCTAACCCCTAACCCCTAACCGTAACGCTAACCCTAAGCCTAACCCCTAACCCCTAACCCCTAACCCTAACCATAACCCTAAACCCTAACCCTAACCCTAACCCTAACCCTAGCCCTAACCCTAGCCCTAAGTCGTACCCTAACCCTAATCCTAACCCTAACCCAACCTTAACCCTAAAACTAACCTTAGCCCTTAAAACTAACCTAATAGAAACCCTAACCCTAACTCCTAACCCTAAGCCTAACCTAACCCTAACCCTAACCCTAGCCGTAACCCTAACCCTAACCCTAACCCTAGCCCTAACCCTAACCCTAACCCTAACCCTAACCTTAGCCCTAACCCTAACCCCTAACCCCTAACCGTAACGCTAACCCTAAGCCTAACCCCTAACCCCTAACCCCTAACCCTAACCATAACCCTAAACCCTAACCCTAACCCTAACCCTAACCCTAGCCCTAACCCTAGCCCTAAGTCGTACCCTAACCCTAATCCTAACCCTAACCCAACCTTAACCCTAAAACTAACCTTAGCCCTTAAAACTAACCTAATAGAAACCCTAACCCTAACTCCTAACCCTAAGCCTAACCTAACCCTAACCCTAACCCTAGCCGTAACCCTAACCCTAACCCTAACCCTAGCCCTAACCCTAACCCTAACCCTAACCCTAACCTTAGCCCTAACCCTAACCCCTAACCCCTAACCGTAACGCTAACCCTAAGCCTAACCCCTAACCCCTAACCCCTAACCCTAACCATAACCCTAAACCCTAACCCTAACCCTAACCCTAACCCTAGCCCTAACCCTAGCCCTAAGTCGTACCCTAACCCTAATCCTAACCCTAACCCAACCTTAACCCTAAAACTAACCTTAGCCCTTAAAACTAACCTAATAGAAACCCTAACCCTAACTCCTAACCCTAAGCCTAACCTAACCCTAACCCTAACCCTAGCCGTAACCCTAACCCTAACCCTAACCCTAGCCCTAACCCTAACCCTAACCCTAACCCTAACCTTAGCCCTAACCCTAACCCCTAACCCCTAACCGTAACGCTAACCCTAAGCCTAACCCCTAACCCCTAACCCCTAACCCTAACCATAACCCTAAACCCTAACCCTAACCCTAACCCTAACCCTAGCCCTAACCCTAGCCCTAAGTCGTACCCTAACCCTAATCCTAACCCTAACCCAACCTTAACCCTAAAACTAACCTTAGCCCTTAAAACTAACCTAATAGAAACCCTAACCCTAACTCCTAACCCTAAGCCTAACCTAACCCTAACCCTAACCCTAGCCGTAACCCTAACCCTAACCCTAACCCTAGCCCTAACCCTAACCCTAACCCTAACCCTAACCTTAGCCCTAACCCTAACCCCTAACCCCTAACCGTAACGCTAACCCTAAGCCTAACCCCTAACCCCTAACCCCTAACCCTAACCATAACCCTAAACCCTAACCCTAACCCTAACCCTAACCCTAGCCCTAACCCTAGCCCTAAGTCGTACCCTAACCCTAATCCTAACCCTAACCCAACCTTAACCCTAAAACTAACCTTAGCCCTTAAAACTAACCTAATAGAAACCCTAACCCTAACTCCTAACCCTAAGCCTAACCTAACCCTAACCCTAACCCTAGCCGTAACCCTAACCCTAACCCTAACCCTAGCCCTAACCCTAACCCTAACCCTAACCCTAACCTTAGCCCTAACCCTAACCCCTAACCCCTAACCGTAACGCTAACCCTAAGCCTAACCCCTAACCCCTAACCCCTAACCCTAACCATAACCCTAAACCCTAACCCTAACCCTAACCCTAACCCTAGCCCTAACCCTAGCCCTAAGTCGTACCCTAACCCTAATCCTAACCCTAACCCAACCTTAACCCTAAAACTAACCTTAGCCCTTAAAACTAACCTAATAGAAACCCTAACCCTAACTCCTAACCCTAAGCCTAACCTAACCCTAACCCTAACCCTAGCCGTAACCCTAACCCTAACCCTAACCCTAGCCCTAACCCTAACCCTAACCCTAACCCTAACCTTAGCCCTAACCCTAACCCCTAACCCCTAACCGTAACGCTAACCCTAAGCCTAACCCCTAACCCCTAACCCCTAACCCTAACCATAACCCTAAACCCTAACCCTAACCCTAACCCTAACCCTAGCCCTAACCCTAGCCCTAAGTCGTACCCTAACCCTAATCCTAACCCTAACCCAACCTTAACCCTAAAACTAACCTTAGCCCTTAAAACTAACCTAATAGAAACCCTAACCCTAACTCCTAACCCTAAGCCTAACCTAACCCTAACCCTAACCCTAGCCGTAACCCTAACCCTAACCCTAACCCTAGCCCTAACCCTAACCCTAACCCTAACCCTAACCTTAGCCCTAACCCTAACCCCTAACCCCTAACCGTAACGCTAACCCTAAGCCTAACCCCTAACCCCTAACCCCTAACCCTAACCATAACCCTAAACCCTAACCCTAACCCTAACCCTAACCCTAGCCCTAACCCTAGCCCTAAGTCGTACCCTAACCCTAATCCTAACCCTAACCCAACCTTAACCCTAAAACTAACCTTAGCCCTTAAAACTAACCTAATAGAAACCCTAACCCTAACTCCTAACCCTAAGCCTAACCTAACCCTAACCCTAACCCTAGCCGTAACCCTAACCCTAACCCTAACCCTAGCCCTAACCCTAACCCTAACCCTAACCCTAACCTTAGCCCTAACCCTAACCCCTAACCCCTAACCGTAACGCTAACCCTAAGCCTAACCCCTAACCCCTAACCCCTAACCCTAACCATAACCCTAAACCCTAACCCTAACCCTAACCCTAACCCTAGCCCTAACCCTAGCCCTAAGTCGTACCCTAACCCTAATCCTAACCCTAACCCAACCTTAACCCTAAAACTAACCTTAGCCCTTAAAACTAACCTAATAGAAACCCTAACCCTAACTCCTAACCCTAAGCCTAACCTAACCCTAACCCTAACCCTAGCCGTAACCCTAACCCTAACCCTAACCCTAGCCCTAACCCTAACCCTAACCCTAACCCTAACCTTAGCCCTAACCCTAACCCCTAACCCCTAACCGTAACGCTAACCCTAAGCCTAACCCCTAACCCCTAACCCCTAACCCTAACCATAACCCTAAACCCTAACCCTAACCCTAACCCTAACCCTAGCCCTAACCCTAGCCCTAAGTCGTACCCTAACCCTAATCCTAACCCTAACCCAACCTTAACCCTAAAACTAACCTTAGCCCTTAAAACTAACCTAATAGAAACCCTAACCCTAACTCCTAACCCTAAGCCTAACCTAACCCTAACCCTAACCCTAGCCGTAACCCTAACCCTAACCCTAACCCTAGCCCTAACCCTAACCCTAACCCTAACCCTAACCTTAGCCCTAACCCTAACCCCTAACCCCTAACCGTAACGCTAACCCTAAGCCTAACCCCTAACCCCTAACCCCTAACCCTAACCATAACCCTAAACCCTAACCCTAACCCTAACCCTAACCCTAGCCCTAACCCTAGCCCTAAGTCGTACCCTAACCCTAATCCTAACCCTAACCCAACCTTAACCCTAAAACTAACCTTAGCCCTTAAAACTAACCTAATAGAAACCCTAACCCTAACTCCTAACCCTAAGCCTAACCTAACCCTAACCCTAACCCTAGCCGTAACCCTAACCCTAACCCTAACCCTAGCCCTAGTCGTACCCTAACCCTAATCCTAACCCTAACCTTAGCCCTAACCCTAACCCCTAACCCCTAACCGTAACGCTAACCCTAAGCCTAACCCCTAACCCCTAACCCCTAACCCTAACCATAACCCTAAACCCTAACCCTAACCCTAACCCTAACCCTAGCCCTAACCCTAGCCCTAAGTCGTACCCTAACCCTAATCCTAACCCTAACCCAACCTTAACCCTAAAACTAACCTTAGCCCTTAAAACTAACCTAATAGAAACCCTAACCCTAACTCCTAACCCTAAGCCTAACCTAACCCTAACCCTAACCCTAGCCGTAACCCTAACCCTAACCCTAACCCTAGCCCTAACCCTAACCCTAACCCTAACCTTAGCCCTAACCCTAACCCCTAACCCCTAACCGTAACGCTAACCCTAAGCCTAACCCCTAACCCCTAACCCCTAACCCTAACCATAACCCTAAACCCTAACCCTAACCCTAACCCTAACCCTAGCCCTAACCCTAGCCCTAAGTCGTACCCTAACCCTAATCCTAACCCTAACCCAACCTTAACCCTAAAACTAACCTTAGCCCTTAAAACTAACCTAATAGAAACCCTAACCCTAACTCCTAACCCTAAGCCTAACCTAACCCTAACCCTAACCCTAGCCGTAACCCTAACCCTAACCCTAACCCTAGCCCTAACCCTAACCCTAACCCTAAACCTAACCTTAGCCCTAACCCTAACCCCTAACCCCTAACCGTAACGCTAACCCTAAGCCTAACCCCTAACCCCTAACCCCTAACCCTAACCATAACCCTAAACCCTAACCCTAACCCTAACCCTAACCCTAGCCCTAACCCTAGCCCTAAGTCATACCCTAACCCTAATCCTAACCCTAACCCAACCTTAACCCTAAAACTAACCTTAGCCCTTAAAACTAACCTAATAGAAACCCTAACCCTAACTCCTAACCCTAAGCCTAACCTAACCCTAACCCTAACCCTAGCCGTAACCCTAACCCTAACCCTAACCCTAGCCCTAACCCTAACCCTAACCCTAACCCTAACCTTAGCCCTAACCCTAACCCCTAACCCCTAACCGTAACGCTAACCCTAAGCCTAACCCCTTAACCCCTAACCCCTAACCCTAACCATAACCCTAAACCCTAACCCTAACCCTAACCCTAACCCTAGCCCTAACCCTAGCCCTAAGTCGTACCCTAACCCTAATCCTAACCCTAACCCAACCTTAACCCTAAAACTAACCTTAGCCCTTAAAACTAACCTAATAGAAACCCTAACCCTAACTCCTAACCCTAAGCCTAACCTAACCCTAACCCTAACCCTAGCCGTAACCCTAACCCTAACCCTAACCCTAGCCCTAACCCTAACCCTAACCCTAACCCTAACCTTAGCCCTAACCCTAACCCCTAACCCCTAACCGTAACGCTAACCCTAAGCCTAACCCCTAACCCCTAACCCCTAACCCTAACCATAACCCTAAACCCTAACCCTAACCCTAACCCTAACCCTAGCCCTAACCCTAGCCCTAAGTCGTACCCTAACCCTAATCCTAACCCTAACCCAACCTTAACCCTAAAACTAACCTTAGCCCTTAAAACTAACCTAATAGAAACCCTAACCCTAACTCCTAACCCTAAGCCTAACCTAACCCTAACCCTAACCCTAACCCTAACCCTAACCCTAACCCTAACCCTAACCTTAGCCCTAACCCTAACCCCTAACCCCTAACCGTAACGCTAACCCTAAGCCTAACCCCTAACCCCTAACCCCTAACCCTAACCATAACCCTAAACCCTAACCCTAACCCTAACCCTAACCCTAGCCCTAACCCTAGCCCTAAGTCGTACCCTAACCCTAATCCTAACCCTAACCCAACCTTAACCCTAAAACTAACCTTAGCCCTTAAAACTAACCTAATAGAAACCCTAACCCTAACTCCTAACCCTAAGCCTAACCTAACCCTAACCCTAACCCTAGCCGTAACCCTAACCCTAACCCTAACCCTAGCCCTAACCCTAACCCTAACCCTAACCCTAACCTTAGCCCTAACCCTAACCCCTAACCCCTAACCGTAACGCTAACCCTAAGCCTAACCCCTAACCCCTAACCCCTAACCCTAACCATAACCCTAAACCCTAACCCTAACCCTAACCCTAACCCTAGCCCTAACCCTAGCCCTAAGTCGTACCCTAACCCTAATCCTAACCCTAACCCAACCTTAACCCTAAAACTAACCTTAGCCCTTAAAACTAACCTAATAGAAACCCTAACCCTAACTCCTAACCCTAAGCCTAACCTAACCCTAACCCTAACCCTAGCCGTAACCCTAACCCTAACCCTAACCCTAGCCCTAACCCTAACCCTAACCCTAACCCTAACCTTAGCCCTAACCCTAACCCCTAACCCCTAACCGTAACGCTAACCCTAAGCCTAACCCCTAACCCCTAACCCCTAACCCTAACCATAACCCTAAACCCTAACCCTAACCCTAACCCTAACCCTAGCCCTAACCCTAGCCCTAAGTCGTACCCTAACCCTAATCCTAACCCTAACCCAACCTTAACCCTAAAACTAACCTTAGCCCTTAAAACTAACCTAATAGAAACCCTAACCCTAACTCCTAACCCTAAGCCTAACCTAACCCTAACCCTAACCCTAGCCGTAACCCTAACCCTAACCCTAACCCTAGCCCTAACCCTAACCCTAACCCTAACCCTAACCTTAGCCCTAACCCTAACCCCTAACCCCTAACCGTAACGCTAACCCTAAGCCTAACCCCTAACCCCTAACCCCTAACCCTAACCATAACCCTAAACCCTAACCCTAACCCTAACCCTAACCCTAGCCCTAACCCTAGCCCTAAGTCGTACCCTAACCCTAATCCTAACCCTAACCCAACCTTAACCCTAAAACTAACCTTAGCCCTTAAAACTAACCTAATAGAAACCCTAACCCTAACTCCTAACCCTAAGCCTAACCTAACCCTAACCCTAACCCTAGCCGTAACCCTAACCCTAACCCTAACCCTAGCCCTAACCCTAACCCTAACCCTAACCCTAACCTTAGCCCTAACCCTAACCCCTAACCCCTAACCGTAACGCTAACCCTAAGCCTAACCCCTAACCCCTAACCCCTAACCCTAACCATAACCCTAAACCCTAACCCTAACCCTAACCCTAACCCTAGCCCTAACCCTAGCCCTAAGTCGTACCCTAACCCTAATCCTAACCCTAACCCAACCTTAACCCTAAAACTAACCTTAGCCCTTAAAACTAACCTAATAGAAACCCTAACCCTAACTCCTAACCCTAAGCCTAACCTAACCCTAACCCTAACCCTAGCCGTAACCCTAACCCTAACCCTAACCCTAGCCCTAACCCTAACCCTAACCCTAACCCTAACCTTAGCCCTAACCCTAACCCCTAACCCCTAACCGTAACGCTAACCCTAAGCCTAACCCCTAACCCCTAACCCCTAACCCTAACCATAACCCTAAACCCTAACCCTAACCCTAACCCTAACCCTAGCCCTAACCCTAGCCCTAAGTCGTACCCTAACCCTAATCCTAACCCTAACCCAACCTTAACCCTAAAACTAACCTTAGCCCTTAAAACTAACCTAATAGAAACCCTAACCCTAACTCCTAACCCTAAGCCTAACCTAACCCTAACCCTAACCCTAGCCGTAACCCTAACCCTAACCCTAACCCTAGCCCTAACCCTAACCCTAACCCTAACCCTAACCTTAGCCCTAACCCTAACCCCTAACCCCTAACCGTAACGCTAACCCTAAGCCTAACCCCTAACCCCTAACCCCTAACCCTAACCATAACCCTAAACCCTAACCCTAACCCTAACCCTAACCCTAGCCCTAACCCTAGCCCTAAGTCGTACCCTAACCCTAATCCTAACCCTAACCCAACCTTAACCCTAAAACTAACCTTAGCCCTTAAAACTAACCTAATAGAAACCCTAACCCTAACTCCTAACCCTAAGCCTAACCTAACCCTAACCCTAACCCTAGCCGTAACCCTAACCCTAACCCTAACCCTAGCCCTAACCCTAACCCTAACCCTAACCCTAACCTTAGCCCTAACCCTAACCCCTAACCCCTAACCGTAACGCTAACCCTAAGCCTAACCCCTAACCCCTAACCCCTAACCCTAACCATAACCCTAAACCCTAACCCTAACCCTAACCCTAACCCTAGCCCTAACCCTAGCCCTAAGTCGTACCCTAACCCTAATCCTAACCCTAACCCAACCTTAACCCTAAAACTAACCTTAGCCCTTAAAACTAACCTAATAGAAACCCTAACCCTAACTCCTAACCCTAAGCCTAACCTAACCCTAACCCTAACCCTAGCCGTAACCCTAACCCTAACCCTAACCCTAGCCCTAACCCTAACCCTAACCCTAACCCTAACCTTAGCCCTAACCCTAACCCCTAACCCCTAACCGTAACGCTAACCCTAAGCCTAACCCCTAACCCCTAACCCCTAACCCTAACCATAACCCTAAACCCTAACCCTAACCCTAACCCTAACCCTAGCCCTAACCCTAGCCCTAAGTCGTACCCTAACCCTAATCCTAACCCTAACCCAACCTTAACCCTAAAACTAACCTTAGCCCTTAAAACTAACCTAATAGAAACCCTAACCCTAACTCCTAACCCTAAGCCTAACCTAACCCTAACCCTAACCCTAGCCGTAACCCTAACCCTAACCCTAACCCTAGCCCTAACCCTAACCCTAACCCTAACCCTAACCTTAGCCCTAACCCTAACCCCTAACCCCTAACCGTAACGCTAACCCTAAGCCTAACCCCTAACCCCTAACCCCTAACCCTAACCATAACCCTAAACCCTAACCCTAACCCTAACCCTAACCCTAGCCCTAACCCTAGCCCTAAGTCGTACCCTAACCCTAATCCTAACCCTAACCCAACCTTAACCCTAAAACTAACCTTAGCCCTTAAAACTAACCTAATAGAAACCCTAACCCTAACTCCTAACCCTAAGCCTAACCTAACCCTAACCCTAACCCTAGCCGTAACCCTAACCCTAACCCTAACCCTAGCCCTAACCCTAACCCTAACCCTAACCCTAACCTTAGCCCTAACCCTAACCCCTAACCCCTAACCGTAACGCTAACCCTAAGCCTAACCCCTAACCCCTAACCCCTAACCCTAACCATAACCCTAAACCCTAACCCTAACCCTAACCCTAACCCTAGCCCTAACCCTAGCCCTAAGTCGTACCCTAACCCTAATCCTAACCCTAACCCAACCTTAACCCTAAAACTAACCTTAGCCCTTAAAACTAACCTAATAGAAACCCTAACCCTAACTCCTAACCCTAAGCCTAACCTAACCCTAACCCTAACCCTAGCCGTAACCCTAACCCTAACCCTAACCCTAGCCCTAACCCTAACCCTAACCCTAACCCTAACCTTAGCCCTAACCCTAACCCCTAACCCCTAACCGTAACGCTAACCCTAAGCCTAACCCCTAACCCCTAACCCCTAACCCTAACCATAACCCTAAACCCTAACCCTAACCCTAACCCTAACCCTAGCCCTAACCCTAGCCCTAAGTCGTACCCTAACCCTAATCCTAACCCTAACCCAACCTTAACCCTAAAACTAACCTTAGCCCTTAAAACTAACCTAATAGAAACCCTAACCCTAACTCCTAACCCTAAGCCTAACCTAACCCTAACCCTAACCCTAGCCGTAACCCTAACCCTAACCCTAACCCTAGCCCTAACCCTAACCCTAACCCTAACCCTAACCTTAGCCCTAACCCTAACCCCTAACCCCTAACCGTAACGCTAACCCTAAGCCTAACCCCTAACCCCTAACCCCTAACCCTAACCATAACCCTAAACCCTAACCCTAACCCTAACCCTAACCCTAGCCCTAACCCTAGCCCTAAGTCGTACCCTAACCCTAATCCTAACCCTAACCCAACCTTAACCCTAAAACTAACCTTAGCCCTTAAAACTAACCTAATAGAAACCCTAACCCTAACTCCTAACCCTAAGCCTAACCTAACCCTAACCCTAACCCTAGCCGTAACCCTAACCCTAACCCTAACCCTAGCCCTAACCCTAACCCTAACCCTAACCCTAACCTTAGCCCTAACCCTAACCCCTAACCCCTAACCGTAACGCTAACCCTAAGCCTAACCCCTAACCCCTAACCCCTAACCCTAACCATAACCCTAAACCCTAACCCTAACCCTAACCCTAACCCTAGCCCTAACCCTAGCCCTAAGTCGTACCCTAACCCTAATCCTAACCCTAACCCAACCTTAACCCTAAAACTAACCTTAGCCCTTAAAACTAACCTAATAGAAACCCTAACCCTAACTCCTAACCCTAAGCCTAACCTAACCCTAACCCTAACCCTAGCCGTAACCCTAACCCTAACCCTAACCCTAGCCCTAACCCTAACCCTAACCCTAACCCTAACCTTAGCCCTAACCCTAACCCCTAACCCCTAACCGTAACGCTAACCCTAAGCCTAACCCCTAACCCCTAACCCCTAACCCTAACCATAACCCTAAACCCTAACCCTAACCCTAACCCTAACCCTAGCCCTAACCCTAGCCCTAAGTCGTACCCTAACCCTAATCCTAACCCTAACCCAACCTTAACCCTAAAACTAACCTTAGCCCTTAAAACTAACCTAATAGAAACCCTAACCCTAACTCCTAACCCTAAGCCTAACCTAACCCTAACCCTAACCCTAGCCGTAACCCTAACCCTAACCCTAACCCTAGCCCTAACCCTAACCCTAACCCTAACCCTAACCTTAGCCCTAACCCTAACCCCTAACCCCTAACCGTAACGCTAACCCTAAGCCTAACCCCTAACCCCTAACCCCTAACCCTAACCATAACCCTAAACCCTAACCCTAACCCTAACCCTAACCCTAGCCCTAACCCTAGCCCTAAGTCGTACCCTAACCCTAATCCTAACCCTAACCCAACCTTAACCCTAAAACTAACCTTAGCCCTTAAAACTAACCTAATAGAAACCCTAACCCTAACTCCTAACCCTAAGCCTAACCTAACCCTAACCCTAACCCTAGCCGTAACCCTAACCCTAACCCTAACCCTAGCCCTAACCCTAACCCTAACCCTAACCCTAACCTTAGCCCTAACCCTAACCCCTAACCCCTAACCGTAACGCTAACCCTAAGCCTAACCCCTAACCCCTAACCCCTAACCCTAACCATAACCCTAAACCCTAACCCTAACCCTAACCCTAACCCTAGCCCTAACCCTAGCCCTAAGTCGTACCCTAACCCTAATCCTAACCCTAACCCAACCTTAACCCTAAAACTAACCTTAGCCCTTAAAACTAACCTAATAGAAACCCTAACCCTAACTCCTAACCCTAAGCCTAACCTAACCCTAACCCTAACCCTAGCCGTAACCCTAACCCTAACCCTAACCCTAGCCCTAACCCTAACCCTAACCCTAACCCTAACCTTAGCCCTAACCCTAACCCCTAACCCCTAACCGTAACGCTAACCCTAAGCCTAACCCCTAACCCCTAACCCCTAACCCTAACCATAACCCTAAACCCTAACCCTAACCCTAACCCTAACCCTAGCCCTAACCCTAGCCCTAAGTCGTACCCTAACCCTAATCCTAACCCTAACCCAACCTTAACCCTAAAACTAACCTTAGCCCTTAAAACTAACCTAATAGAAACCCTAACCCTAACTCCTAACCCTAAGCCTAACCTAACCCTAACCCTAACCCTAGCCGTAACCCTAACCCTATAACCCTAGCCCTAACCCTAACCCTAACCCTAACCCTAACCTTAGCCCTAACCCTAACCCCTAACCCCTAACCGTAACGCTAACCCTAAGCCTAACCCCTAACCCCTAACCCCTAACCCTAACCATAACCCTAAACCCTAACCCTAACCCTAACCCTAACCCTAGCCCTAACCCTAGCCCTAAGTCGTACCCTAACCCTAATCCTAACCCTAACCCAACCTTAACCCTAAAACTAACCTTAGCCCTTAAAACTAACCTAATAGAAACCCTAACCCTAACTCCTAACCCTAAGCCTAACCTAACCCTAACCCTAACCCTAGCCGTAACCCTAACCCTAACCCTAACCCTAGCCCTAACCCTAACCCTAACCCTAACCCTAACCTTAGCCCTAACCCTAACCCCTAACCCCTAACCGTAACGCTAACCCTAAGCCTAACCCCTAACCCCTAACCCCTAACCCTAACCATAACCCTAAACCCTAACCCTAACCCTAACCCTAACCCTAGCCCTAACCCTAGCCCTAAGTCGTACCCTAACCCTAATCCTAACCCTAACCCAACCTTAACCCTAAAACTAACCTTAGCCCTTAAAACTAACCTAATAGAAACCCTAACCCTAACTCCTAACCCTAAGCCTAACCTAACCCTAACCCTAACCCTAGCCGTAACCCTAACCCTAACCCTAACCCTAGCCCTAACCCTAACCCTAACCCTAACCCTAACCTTAGCCCTAACCCTAACCCCTAACCCCTAACCGTAACGCTAACCCTAAGCCTAACCCCTAACCCCTAACCCCTAACCCTAACCATAACCCTAAACCCTAACCCTAACCCTAACCCTAACCCTAGCCCTAACCCTAGCCCTAAGTCGTACCCTAACCCTAATCCTAACCCTAACCCAACCTTAACCCTAAAACTAACCTTAGCCCTTAAAACTAACCTAATAGAAACCCTAACCCTAACTCCTAACCCTAAGCCTAACCTAACCCTAACCCTAACCCTAGCCGTAACCCTAACCCTAACCCTAACCCTAGCCCTAACCCTAACCCTAACCCTAACCCTAACCTTAGCCCTAACCCTAACCCCTAACCCCTAACCGTAACGCTAACCCTAAGCCTAACCCCTAACCCCTAACCCCTAACCCTAACCATAACCCTAAACCCTAACCCTAACCCTAACCCTAACCCTAGCCCTAACCCTAGCCCTAAGTCGTACCCTAACCCTAATCCTAACCCTAACCCAACCTTAACCCTAAAACTAACCTTAGCCCTTAAAACTAACCTAATAGAAACCCTAACCCTAACTCCTAACCCTAAGCCTAACCTAACCCTAACCCTAACCCTAGCCGTAACCCTAACCCTAACCCTAACCCTAGCCCTAACCCTAACCCTAACCCTAACCCTAACCTTAGCCCTAACCCTAACCCCTAACCCCTAACCGTAACGCTAACCCTAAGCCTAACCCCTAACCCCTAACCCCTAACCCTAACCATAACCCTAAACCCTAACCCTAACCCTAACCCTAACCCTAGCCCTAACCCTAGCCCTAAGTCGTACCCTAACCCTAATCCTAACCCTAACCCAACCTTAACCCTAAAACTAACCTTAGCCCTTAAAACTAACCTAATAGAAACCCTAACCCTAACTCCTAACCCTAAGCCTAACCTAACCCTAACCCTAACCCTAGCCGTAACCCTAACCCTAACCCTAACCCTAGCCCTAACCCTAACCCTAACCCTAACCCTAACCTTAGCCCTAACCCTAACCCCTAACCCCTAACCGTAACGCTAACCCTAAGCCTAACCCCTAACCCCTAACCCCTAACCCTAACCATAACCCTAAACCCTAACCCTAACCCTAACCCTAACCCTAGCCCTAACCCTAGCCCTAAGTCGTACCCTAACCCTAATCCTAACCCTAACCCAACCTTAACCCTAAAACTAACCTTAGCCCTTAAAACTAACCTAATAGAAACCCTAACCCTAACTCCTAACCCTAAGCCTAACCTAACCCTAACCCTAACCCTAGCCGTAACCCTAACCCTAACCCTAACCCTAGCCCTAACCCTAACCCTAACCCTAACCCTAACCTTAGCCCTAACCCTAACCCCTAACCCCTAACCGTAACGCTAACCCTAAGCCTAACCCCTAACCCCTAACCCCTAACCCTAACCATAACCCTAAACCCTAACCCTAACCCTAACCCTAACCCTAGCCCTAACCCTAGCCCTAAGTCGTACCCTAACCCTAATCCTAACCCTAACCCAACCTTAACCCTAAAACTAACCTTAGCCCTTAAAACTAACCTAATAGAAACCCTAACCCTAACTCCTAACCCTAAGCCTAACCTAACCCTAACCCTAACCCTAGCCGTAACCCTAACCCTAACCCTAACCCTAGCCCTAACCCTAACCCTAACCCTAACCCTAACCTTAGCCCTAACCCTAACCCCTAACCCCTAACCGTAACGCTAACCCTAAGCCTAACCCCTAACCCCTAACCCCTAACCCTAACCATAACCCTAAACCCTAACCCTAACCCTAACCCTAACCCTAGCCCTAACCCTAGCCCTAAGTCGTACCCTAACCCTAATCCTAACCCTAACCCAACCTTAACCCTAAAACTAACCTTAGCCCTTAAAACTAACCTAATAGAAACCCTAACCCTAACTCCTAACCCTAAGCCTAACCTAACCCTAACCCTAACCCTAGCCGTAACCCTAACCCTAACCCTAACCCTAGCCCTAACCCTAACCCTAACCCTAACCCTAACCTTAGCCCTAACCCTAACCCCTAACCCCTAACCGTAACGCTAACCCTAAGCCTAACCCCTAACCCCTAACCCCTAACCCTAACCATAACCCTAAACCCTAACCCTAACCCTAACCCTAACCCTAGCCCTAACCCTAGCCCTAAGTCGTACCCTAACCCTAATCCTAACCCTAACCCAACCTTAACCCTAAAACTAACCTTAGCCCTTAAAACTAACCTAATAGAAACCCTAACCCTAACTCCTAACCCTAAGCCTAACCTAACCCTAACCCTAACCCTAGCCGTAACCCTAACCCTAACCCTAACCCTAGCCCTAACCCTAACCCTAACCCTAACCCTAACCTTAGCCCTAACCCTAACCCCTAACCCCTAACCGTAACGCTAACCCTAAGCCTAACCCCTAACCCCTAACCCCTAACCCTAACCATAACCCTAAACCCTAACCCTAACCCTAACCCTAACCCTAGCCCTAACCCTAGCCCTAAGTCGTACCCTAACCCTAATCCTAACCCTAACCCAACCTTAACCCTAAAACTAACCTTAGCCCTTAAAACTAACCTAATAGAAACCCTAACCCTAACTCCTAACCCTAAGCCTAACCTAACCCTAACCCTAACCCTAGCCGTAACCCTAACCCTAACCCTAACCCTAGCCCTAACCCTAACCCTAACCCTAACCCTAACCTTAGCCCTAACCCTAACCCCTAACCCCTAACCGTAACGCTAACCCTAAGCCTAACCCCTAACCCCTAACCCCTAACCCTAACCATAACCCTAAACCCTAACCCTAACCCTAACCCTAACCCTAGCCCTAACCCTAGCCCTAAGTCGTACCCTAACCCTAATCCTAACCCTAACCCAACCTTAACCCTAAAACTAACCTTAGCCCTTAAAACTAACCTAATAGAAACCCTAACCCTAACTCCTAACCCTAAGCCTAACCTAACCCTAACCCTAACCCTAGCCGTAACCCTAACCCTAACCCTAACCCTAGCCCTAACCCTAACCCTAACCCTAACCCTAACCTTAGCCCTAACCCTAACCCCTAACCCCTAACCGTAACGCTAACCCTAAGCCTAACCCCTAACCCCTAACCCCTAACCCTAACCATAACCCTAAACCCTAACCCTAACCCTAACCCTAACCCTAGCCCTAACCCTAGCCCTAAGTCGTACCCTAACCCTAATCCTAACCCTAACCCAACCTTAACCCTAAAACTAACCTTAGCCCTTAAAACTAACCTAATAGAAACCCTAACCCTAACTCCTAACCCTAAGCCTAACCTAACCCTAACCCTAACCCTAGCCGTAACCCTAACCCTAACCCTAACCCTAGCCCTAACCCTAACCCTAACCCTAACCCTAACCTTAGCCCTAACCCTAACCCCTAACCCCTAACCGTAACGCTAACCCTAAGCCTAACCCCTAACCCCTAACCCCTAACCCTAACCATAACCCTAAACCCTAACCCTAACCCTAACCCTAACCCTAGCCCTAACCCTAGCCCTAAGTCGTACCCTAACCCTAATCCTAACCCTAACCCAACCTTAACCCTAAAACTAACCTTAGCCCTTAAAACTAACCTAATAGAAACCCTAACCCTAACTCCTAACCCTAAGCCTAACCTAACCCTAACCCTAACCCTAGCCGTAACCCTAACCCTAACCCTAACCCTAGCCCTAACCCTAACCCTAACCCTAACCCTAACCTTAGCCCTAACCCTAACCCCTAACCCCTAACCGTAACGCTAACCCTAAGCCTAACCCCTAACCCCTAACCCCTAACCCTAACCATAACCCTAAACCCTAACCCTAACCCTAACCCTAACCCTAGCCCTAACCCTAGCCCTAAGTCGTACCCTAACCCTAATCCTAACCCTAACCCAACCTTAACCCTAAAACTAACCTTAGCCCTTAAAACTAACCTAATAGAAACCCTAACCCTAACTCCTAACCCTAAGCCTAACCTAACCCTAACCCTAACCCTAGCCGTAACCCTAACCCTAACCCTAACCCTAGCCCTAACCCTAACCCTAACCCTAACCCTAACCTTAGCCCTAACCCTAACCCCTAACCCCTAACCGTAACGCTAACCCTAAGCCTAACCCCTAACCCCTAACCCCTAACCCTAACCATAACCCTAAACCCTAACCCTAACCCTAACCCTAACCCTAGCCCTAACCCTAGCCCTAAGTCGTACCCTAACCCTAATCCTAACCCTAACCCAACCTTAACCCTAAAACTAACCTTAGCCCTTAAAACTAACCTAATAGAAACCCTAACCCTAACTCCTAACCCTAAGCCTAACCTAACCCTAACCCTAACCCTAGCCGTAACCCTAACCCTAACCCTAACCCTAGCCCTAACCCTAACCCTAACCCTAACCCTAACCTTAGCCCTAACCCTAACCCCTAACCCCTAACCGTAACGCTAACCCTAAGCCTAACCCCTAACCCCTAACCCCTAACCCTAACCATAACCCTAAACCCTAACCCTAACCCTAACCCTAACCCTAGCCCTAACCCTAGCCCTAAGTCGTACCCTAACCCTAATCCTAACCCTAACCCAACCTTAACCCTAAAACTAACCTTAGCCCTTAAAACTAACCTAATAGAAACCCTAACCCTAACTCCTAACCCTAAGCCTAACCTAACCCTAACCCTAACCCTAGCCGTAACCCTAACCCTAACCCTAACCCTAGCCCTAACCCTAACCCTAACCCTAACCCTAACCTTAGCCCTAACCCTAACCCCTAACCCCTAACCGTAACGCTAACCCTAAGCCTAACCCCTAACCCCTAACCCCTAACCCTAACCATAACCCTAAACCCTAACCCTAACCCTAACCCTAACCCTAGCCCTAACCCTAGCCCTAAGTCGTACCCTAACCCTAATCCTAACCCTAACCCAACCTTAACCCTAAAACTAACCTTAGCCCTTAAAACTAACCTAATAGAAACCCTAACCCTAACTCCTAACCCTAAGCCTAACCTAACCCTAACCCTAACCCTAGCCGTAACCCTAACCCTAACCCTAACCCTAGCCCTAACCCTAACCCTAACCCTAACCCTAACCTTAGCCCTAACCCTAACCCCTAACCCCTAACCGTAACGCTAACCCTAAGCCTAACCCCTAACCCCTAACCCCTAACCCTAACCATAACCCTAAACCCTAACCCTAACCCTAACCCTAACCCTAGCCCTAACCCTAGCCCTAAGTCGTACCCTAACCCTAATCCTAACCCTAACCCAACCTTAACCCTAAAACTAACCTTAGCCCTTAAAACTAACCTAATAGAAACCCTAACCCTAACTCCTAACCCTAAGCCTAACCTAACCCTAACCCTAACCCTAGCCGTAACCCTAACCCTAACCCTAACCCTAGCCCTAACCCTAACCCTAACCCTAACCCTAACCTTAGCCCTAACCCTAACCCCTAACCCCTAACCGTAACGCTAACCCTAAGCCTAACCCCTAACCCCTAACCCCTAACCCTAACCATAACCCTAAACCCTAACCCTAACCCTAACCCTAACCCTAGCCCTAACCCTAGCCCTAAGTCGTACCCTAACCCTAATCCTAACCCTAACCCAACCTTAACCCTAAAACTAACCTTAGCCCTTAAAACTAACCTAATAGAAACCCTAACCCTAACTCCTAACCCTAAGCCTAACCTAACCCTAACCCTAACCCTAGCCGTAACCCTAACCCTAACCCTAACCCTAGCCCTAACCCTAACCCTAACCCTAACCCTAACCTTAGCCCTAACCCTAACCCCTAACCCCTAACCGTAACGCTAACCCTAAGCCTAACCCCTAACCCCTAACCCCTAACCCTAACCATAACCCTAAACCCTAACCCTAACCCTAACCCTAACCCTAGCCCTAACCCTAGCCCTAAGTCGTACCCTAACCCTAATCCTAACCCTAACCCAACCTTAACCCTAAAACTAACCTTAGCCCTTAAAACTAACCTAATAGAAACCCTAACCCTAACTCCTAACCCTAAGCCTAACCTAACCCTAACCCTAACCCTAGCCGTAACCCTAACCCTAACCCTAACCCTAGCCCTAACCCTAACCCTAACCCTAACCCTAACCTTAGCCCTAACCCTAACCCCTAACCCCTAACCGTAACGCTAACCCTAAGCCTAACCCCTAACCCCTAACCCCTAACCCTAACCATAACCCTAAACCCTAACCCTAACCCTAACCCTAACCCTAGCCCTAACCCTAGCCCTAAGTCGTACCCTAACCCTAATCCTAACCCTAACCCAACCTTAACCCTAAAACTAACCTTAGCCCTTAAAACTAACCTAATAGAAACCCTAACCCTAACTCCTAACCCTAAGCCTAACCTAACCCTAACCCTAACCCTAGCCGTAACCCTAACCCTAACCCTAACCCTAGCCCTAACCCTAACCCTAACCCTAACCCTAACCTTAGCCCTAACCCTAACCCCTAACCCCTAACCGTAACGCTAACCCTAAGCCTAACCCCTAACCCCTAACCCCTAACCCTAACCATAACCCTAAACCCTAACCCTAACCCTAACCCTAACCCTAGCCCTAACCCTAGCCCTAAGTCGTACCCTAACCCTAATCCTAACCCTAACCCAACCTTAACCCTAAAACTAACCTTAGCCCTTAAAACTAACCTAATAGAAACCCTAACCCTAACTCCTAACCCTAAGCCTAACCTAACCCTAACCCTAACCCTAGCCGTAACCCTAACCCTAACCCTAACCCTAGCCCTAACCCTAACCCTAACCCTAACCCTAACCTTAGCCCTAACCCTAACCCCTAACCCCTAACCGTAACGCTAACCCTAAGCCTAACCCCTAACCCCTAACCCCTAACCCTAACCATAACCCTAAACCCTAACCCTAACCCTAACCCTAACCCTAGCCCTAACCCTAGCCCTAAGTCGTACCCTAACCCTAATCCTAACCCTAACCCAACCTTAACCCTAAAACTAACCTTAGCCCTTAAAACTAACCTAATAGAAACCCTAACCCTAACTCCTAACCCTAAGCCTAACCTAACCCTAACCCTAACCCTAGCCGTAACCCTAACCCTAACCCTAACCCTAGCCCTAACCCTAACCCTAACCCTAACCCTAACCTTAGCCCTAACCCTAACCCCTAACCCCTAACCGTAACGCTAACCCTAAGCCTAACCCCTAACCCCTAACCCCTAACCCTAACCATAACCCTAAACCCTAACCCTAACCCTAACCCTAACCCTAGCCCTAACCCTAGCCCTAAGTCGTACCCTAACCCTAATCCTAACCCTAACCCAACCTTAACCCTAAAACTAACCTTAGCCCTTAAAACTAACCTAATAGAAACCCTAACCCTAACTCCTAACCCTAAGCCTAACCTAACCCTAACCCTAACCCTAGCCGTAACCCTAACCCTAACCCTAACCCTAGCCCTAACCCTAACCCTAACCCTAACCCTAACCTTAGCCCTAACCCTAACCCCTAACCCCTAACCGTAACGCTAACCCTAAGCCTAACCCCTAACCCCTAACCCCTAACCCTAACCATAACCCTAAACCCTAACCCTAACCCTAACCCTAACCCTAGCCCTAACCCTAGCCCTAAGTCGTACCCTAACCCTAATCCTAACCCTAACCCAACCTTAACCCTAAAACTAACCTTAGCCCTTAAAACTAACCTAATAGAAACCCTAACCCTAACTCCTAACCCTAAGCCTAACCTAACCCTAACCCTAACCCTAGCCGTAACCCTAACCCTAACCCTAACCCTAGCCCTAACCCTAACCCTAACCCTAACCCTAACCTTAGCCCTAACCCTAACCCCTAACCCCTAACCGTAACGCTAACCCTAAGCCTAACCCCTAACCCCTAACCCCTAACCCTAACCATAACCCTAAACCCTAACCCTAACCCTAACCCTAACCCTAGCCCTAACCCTAGCCCTAAGTCGTACCCTAACCCTAATCCTAACCCTAACCCAACCTTAACCCTAAAACTAACCTTAGCCCTTAAAACTAACCTAATAGAAACCCTAACCCTAACTCCTAACCCTAAGCCTAACCTAACCCTAACCCTAACCCTAGCCGTAACCCTAACCCTAACCCTAACCCTAGCCCTAACCCTAACCCTAACCCTAACCCTAACCTTAGCCCTAACCCTAACCCCTAACCCCTAACCGTAACGCTAACCCTAAGCCTAACCCCTAACCCCTAACCCCTAACCCTAACCATAACCCTAAACCCTAACCCTAACCCTAACCCTAACCCTAGCCCTAACCCTAGCCCTAAGTCGTACCCTAACCCTAATCCTAACCCTAACCCAACCTTAACCCTAAAACTAACCTTAGCCCTTAAAACTAACCTAATAGAAACCCTAACCCTAACTCCTAACCCTAAGCCTAACCTAACCCTAACCCTAACCCTAGCCGTAACCCTAACCCTAACCCTAACCCTAGCCCTAACCCTAACCCTAACCCTAACCCTAACCTTAGCCCTAACCCTAACCCCTAACCCCTAACCGTAACGCTAACCCTAAGCCTAACCCCTAACCCCTAACCCCTAACCCTAACCATAACCCTAAACCCTAACCCTAACCCTAACCCTAACCCTAGCCCTAACCCTAGCCCTAAGTCGTACCCTAACCCTAATCCTAACCCTAACCCAACCTTAACCCTAAAACTAACCTTAGCCCTTAAAACTAACCTAATAGAAACCCTAACCCTAACTCCTAACCCTAAGCCTAACCTAACCCTAACCCTAACCCTAGCCGTAACCCTAACCCTAACCCTAACCCTAGCCCTAACCCTAACCCTAACCCTAACCCTAACCTTAGCCCTAACCCTAACCCCTAACCCCTAACCGTAACGCTAACCCTAAGCCTAACCCCTAACCCCTAACCCCTAACCCTAACCATAACCCTAAACCCTAACCCTAACCCTAACCCTAACCCTAGCCCTAACCCTAGCCCTAAGTCGTACCCTAACCCTAATCCTAACCCTAACCCAACCTTAACCCTAAAACTAACCTTAGCCCTTAAAACTAACCTAATAGAAACCCTAACCCTAACTCCTAACCCTAAGCCTAACCTAACCCTAACCCTAACCCTAGCCGTAACCCTAACCCTAACCCTAACCCTAGCCCTAACCCTAACCCTAACCCTAACCCTAACCTTAGCCCTAACCCTAACCCCTAACCCCTAACCGTAACGCTAACCCTAAGCCTAACCCCTAACCCCTAACCCCTAACCCTAACCATAACCCTAAACCCTAACCCTAACCCTAACCCTAACCCTAGCCCTAACCCTAGCCCTAAGTCGTACCCTAACCCTAATCCTAACCCTAACCCAACCTTAACCCTAAAACTAACCTTAGCCCTTAAAACTAACCTAATAGAAACCCTAACCCTAACTCCTAACCCTAAGCCTAACCTAACCCTAACCCTAACCCTAGCCGTAACCCTAACCCTAACCCTAACCCTAGCCCTAACCCTAACCCTAACCCTAACCCTAACCTTAGCCCTAACCCTAACCCCTAACCCCTAACCGTAACGCTAACCCTAAGCCTAACCCCTAACCCCTAACCCCTAACCCTAACCATAACCCTAAACCCTAACCCTAACCCTAACCCTAACCCTAGCCCTAACCCTAGCCCTAAGTCGTACCCTAACCCTAATCCTAACCCTAACCCAACCTTAACCCTAAAACTAACCTTAGCCCTTAAAACTAACCTAATAGAAACCCTAACCCTAACTCCTAACCCTAAGCCTAACCTAACCCTAACCCTAACCCTAGCCGTAACCCTAACCCTAACCCTAACCCTAGCCCTAACCCTAACCCTAACCCTAACCCTAACCTTAGCCCTAACCCTAACCCCTAACCCCTAACCGTAACGCTAACCCTAAGCCTAACCCCTAACCCCTAACCCCTAACCCTAACCATAACCCTAAACCCTAACCCTAACCCTAACCCTAACCCTAGCCCTAACCCTAGCCCTAAGTCGTACCCTAACCCTAATCCTAACCCTAACCCAACCTTAACCCTAAAACTAACCTTAGCCCTTAAAACTAACCTAATAGAAACCCTAACCCTAACTCCTAACCCTAAGCCTAACCTAACCCTAACCCTAACCCTAGCCGTAACCCTAACCCTAACCCTAACCCTAGCCCTAACCCTAACCCTAACCCTAACCCTAACCTTAGCCCTAACCCTAACCCCTAACCCCTAACCGTAACGCTAACCCTAAGCCTAACCCCTAACCCCTAACCCCTAACCCTAACCATAACCCTAAACCCTAACCCTAACCCTAACCCTAACCCTAGCCCTAACCCTAGCCCTAAGTCGTACCCTAACCCTAATCCTAACCCTAACCCAACCTTAACCCTAAAACTAACCTTAGCCCTTAAAACTAACCTAATAGAAACCCTAACCCTAACTCCTAACCCTAAGCCTAACCTAACCCTAACCCTAACCCTAGCCGTAACCCTAACCCTAACCCTAACCCTAGCCCTAACCCTAACCCTAACCCTAACCCTAACCTTAGCCCTAACCCTAACCCCTAACCCCTAACCGTAACGCTAACCCTAAGCCTAACCCCTAACCCCTAACCCCTAACCCTAACCATAACCCTAAACCCTAACCCTAACCCTAACCCTAACCCTAGCCCTAACCCTAGCCCTAAGTCGTACCCTAACCCTAATCCTAACCCTAACCCAACCTTAACCCTAAAACTAACCTTAGCCCTTAAAACTAACCTAATAGAAACCCTAACCCTAACTCCTAACCCTAAGCCTAACCTAACCCTAACCCTAACCCTAGCCGTAACCCTAACCCTAACCCTAACCCTAGCCCTAACCCTAACCCTAACCCTAACCCTAACCTTAGCCCTAACCCTAACCCCTAACCCCTAACCGTAACGCTAACCCTAAGCCTAACCCCTAACCCCTAACCCCTAACCCTAACCATAACCCTAAACCCTAACCCTAACCCTAACCCTAACCCTAGCCCTAACCCTAGCCCTAAGTCGTACCCTAACCCTAATCCTAACCCTAACCCAACCTTAACCCTAAAACTAACCTTAGCCCTTAAAACTAACCTAATAGAAACCCTAACCCTAACTCCTAACCCTAAGCCTAACCTAACCCTAACCCTAACCCTAGCCGTAACCCTAACCCTAACCCTAACCCTAGCCCTAACCCTAACCCTAACCCTAACCCTAACCTTAGCCCTAACCCTAACCCCTAACCCCTAACCGTAACGCTAACCCTAAGCCTAACCCCTAACCCCTAACCCCTAACCCTAACCATAACCCTAAACCCTAACCCTAACCCTAACCCTAACCCTAGCCCTAACCCTAGCCCTAAGTCGTACCCTAACCCTAATCCTAACCCTAACCCAACCTTAACCCTAAAACTAACCTTAGCCCTTAAAACTAACCTAATAGAAACCCTAACCCTAACTCCTAACCCTAAGCCTAACCTAACCCTAACCCTAACCCTAGCCGTAACCCTAACCCTAACCCTAACCCTAGCCCTAACCCTAACCCTAACCCTAACCCTAACCTTAGCCCTAACCCTAACCCCTAACCCCTAACCGTAACGCTAACCCTAAGCCTAACCCCTAACCCCTAACCCCTAACCCTAACCATAACCCTAAACCCTAACCCTAACCCTAACCCTAACCCTAGCCCTAACCCTAGCCCTAAGTCGTACCCTAACCCTAATCCTAACCCTAACCCAACCTTAACCCTAAAACTAACCTTAGCCCTTAAAACTAACCTAATAGAAACCCTAACCCTAACTCCTAACCCTAAGCCTAACCTAACCCTAACCCTAACCCTAGCCGTAACCCTAACCCTAACCCTAACCCTAGCCCTAACCCTAACCCTAACCCTAACCCTAACCTTAGCCCTAACCCTAACCCCTAACCCCTAACCGTAACGCTAACCCTAAGCCTAACCCCTAACCCCTAACCCCTAACCCTAACCATAACCCTAAACCCTAACCCTAACCCTAACCCTAACCCTAGCCCTAACCCTAGCCCTAAGTCGTACCCTAACCCTAATCCTAACCCTAACCCAACCTTAACCCTAAAACTAACCTTAGCCCTTAAAACTAACCTAATAGAAACCCTAACCCTAACTCCTAACCCTAAGCCTAACCTAACCCTAACCCTAACCCTAGCCGTAACCCTAACCCTAACCCTAACCCTAGCCCTAACCCTAACCCTAACCCTAACCCTAACCTTAGCCCTAACCCTAACCCCTAACCCCTAACCGTAACGCTAACCCTAAGCCTAACCCCTAACCCCTAACCCCTAACCCTAACCATAACCCTAAACCCTAACCCTAACCCTAACCCTAACCCTAGCCCTAACCCTAGCCCTAAGTCGTACCCTAACCCTAATCCTAACCCTAACCCAACCTTAACCCTAAAACTAACCTTAGCCCTTAAAACTAACCTAATAGAAACCCTAACCCTAACTCCTAACCCTAAGCCTAACCTAACCCTAACCCTAACCCTAGCCGTAACCCTAACCCTAACCCTAACCCTAGCCCTAACCCTAACCCTAACCCTAACCCTAACCTTAGCCCTAACCCTAACCCCTAACCCCTAACCGTAACGCTAACCCTAAGCCTAACCCCTAACCCCTAACCCCTAACCCTAACCATAACCCTAAACCCTAACCCTAACCCTAACCCTAACCCTAGCCCTAACCCTAGCCCTAAGTCGTACCCTAACCCTAATCCTAACCCTAACCCAACCTTAACCCTAAAACTAACCTTAGCCCTTAAAACTAACCTAATAGAAACCCTAACCCTAACTCCTAACCCTAAGCCTAACCTAACCCTAACCCTAACCCTAGCCGTAACCCTAACCCAACCCTAACCCTAGCCCTAACCCTAACCCTAACCCTAACCCTAACCTTAGCCCTAACCCTAACCCCTAACCCCTAACCGTAACGCTAACCCTAAGCCTAACCCCTAACCCCTAACCCCTAACCCTAACCATAACCCTAAACCCTAACCCTAACCCTAACCCTAACCCTAGCCCTAACCCTAGCCCTAAGTCGTACCCTAACCCTAATCCTAACCCTAACCCAACCTTAACCCTAAAACTAACCTTAGCCCTTAAAACTAACCTAATAGAAACCCTAACCCTAACTCCTAACCCTAAGCCTAACCTAACCCTAACCCTAACCCTAGCCGTAACCCTAACCCTAACCCTAACCCTAGCCCTAACCCTAACCCTAACCCTAACCCTAACCTTAGCCCTAACCCTAACCCCTAACCCCTAACCGTAACGCTAACCCTAAGCCTAACCCCTAACCCCTAACCCCTAACCCTAACCATAACCCTAAACCCTAACCCTAACCCTAACCCTAACCCTAGCCCTAACCCTAGCCCTAAGTCGTACCCTAACCCTAATCCTAACCCTAACCCAACCTTAACCCTAAAACTAACCTTAGCCCTTAAAACTAACCTAATAGAAACCCTAACCCTAACTCCTAACCCTAAGCCTAACCTAACCCTAACCCTAACCCTAGCCGTAACCCTAACCCTAACCCTAACCCTAGCCCTAACCCTAACCCTAACCCTAACCCTAACCTTAGCCCTAACCCTAACCCCTAACCCCTAACCGTAACGCTAACCCTAAGCCTAACCCCTAACCCCTAACCCCTAACCCTAACCATAACCCTAAACCCTAACCCTAACCCTAACCCTAACCCTAGCCCTAACCCTAGCCCTAAGTCGTACCCTAACCCTAATCCTAACCCTAACCCAACCTTAACCCTAAAACTAACCTTAGCCCTTAAAACTAACCTAATAGAAACCCTAACCCTAACTCCTAACCCTAAGCCTAACCTAACCCTAACCCTAACCCTAGCCGTAACCCTAACCCTAACCCTAACCCTAGCCCTAACCCTAACCCTAACCCTAACCCTAACCTTAGCCCTAACCCTAACCCCTAACCCCTAACCGTAACGCTAACCCTAAGCCTAACCCCTAACCCCTAACCCCTAACCCTAACCATAACCCTAAACCCTAACCCTAACCCTAACCCTAACCCTAGCCCTAACCCTAGCCCTAAGTCGTACCCTAACCCTAATCCTAACCCTAACCCAACCTTAACCCTAAAACTAACCTTAGCCCTTAAAACTAACCTAATAGAAACCCTAACCCTAACTCCTAACCCTAAGCCTAACCTAACCCTAACCCTAACCCTAGCCGTAACCCTAACCCTAACCCTAACCCTAGCCCTAACCCTAACCCTAACCCTAACCCTAACCTTAGCCCTAACCCTAACCCCTAACCCCTAACCGTAACGCTAACCCTAAGCCTAACCCCTAACCCCTAACCCCTAACCCTAACCATAACCCTAAACCCTAACCCTAACCCTAACCCTAACCCTAGCCCTAACCCTAGCCCTAAGTCGTACCCTAACCCTAATCCTAACCCTAACCCAACCTTAACCCTAAAACTAACCTTAGCCCTTAAAACTAACCTAATAGAAACCCTAACCCTAACTCCTAACCCTAAGCCTAACCTAACCCTAACCCTAACCCTAGCCGTAACCCTAACCCTAACCCTAACCCTAGCCCTAACCCTAACCCTAACCCTAACCCTAACCTTAGCCCTAACCCTAACCCCTAACCCCTAACCGTAACGCTAACCCTAAGCCTAACCCCTAACCCCTAACCCCTAACCCTAACCATAACCCTAAACCCTAACCCTAACCCTAACCCTAACCCTAGCCCTAACCCTAGCCCTAAGTCGTACCCTAACCCTAATCCTAACCCTAACCCAACCTTAACCCTAAAACTAACCTTAGCCCTTAAAACTAACCTAATAGAAACCCTAACCCTAACTCCTAACCCTAAGCCTAACCTAACCCTAACCCTAACCCTAGCCGTAACCCTAACCCTAACCCTAACCCTAGCCCTAACCCTAACCCTAACCCTAACCCTAACCTTAGCCCTAACCCTAACCCCTAACCCCTAACCGTAACGCTAACCCTAAGCCTAACCCCTAACCCCTAACCCCTAACCCTAACCATAACCCTAAACCCTAACCCTAACCCTAACCCTAACCCTAGCCCTAACCCTAGCCCTAAGTCGTACCCTAACCCTAATCCTAACCCTAACCCAACCTTAACCCTAAAACTAACCTTAGCCCTTAAAACTAACCTAATAGAAACCCTAACCCTAACTCCTAACCCTAAGCCTAACCTAACCCTAACCCTAACCCTAGCCGTAACCCTAACCCTAACCCTAACCCTAGCCCTAACCCTAACCCTAACCCTAACCCTAACCTTAGCCCTAACCCTAACCCCTAACCCCTAACCGTAACGCTAACCCTAAGCCTAACCCCTAACCCCTAACCCCTAACCCTAACCATAACCCTAAACCCTAACCCTAACCCTAACCCTAACCCTAGCCCTAACCCTAGCCCTAAGTCGTACCCTAACCCTAATCCTAACCCTAACCCAACCTTAACCCTAAAACTAACCTTAGCCCTTAAAACTAACCTAATAGAAACCCTAACCCTAACTCCTAACCCTAAGCCTAACCTAACCCTAACCCTAACCCTAGCCGTAACCCTAACCCTAACCCTAACCCTAGCCCTAACCCTAACCCTAACCCTAACCCTAACCTTAGCCCTAACCCTAACCCCTAACCCCTAACCGTAACGCTAACCCTAAGCCTAACCCCTAACCCCTAACCCCTAACCCTAACCATAACCCTAAACCCTAACCCTAACCCTAACCCTAACCCTAGCCCTAACCCTAGCCCTAAGTCGTACCCTAACCCTAATCCTAACCCTAACCCAACCTTAACCCTAAAACTAACCTTAGCCCTTAAAACTAACCTAATAGAAACCCTAACCCTAACTCCTAACCCTAAGCCTAACCTAACCCTAACCCTAACCCTAGCCGTAACCCTAACCCTAACCCTAACCCTAGCCCTAACCCTAACCCTAACCCTAACCCTAACCTTAGCCCTAACCCTAACCCCTAACCCCTAACCGTAACGCTAACCCTAAGCCTAACCCCTAACCCCTAACCCCTAACCCTAACCATAACCCTAAACCCTAACCCTAACCCTAACCCTAACCCTAGCCCTAACCCTAGCCCTAAGTCGTACCCTAACCCTAATCCTAACCCTAACCCAACCTTAACCCTAAAACTAACCTTAGCCCTTAAAACTAACCTAATAGAAACCCTAACCCTAACTCCTAACCCTAAGCCTAACCTAACCCTAACCCTAACCCTAACCCTAACCCTAACCCTAACCCTAACCCTAACCCTAACCCTAAGCCCTAACCCTAACCCCTAACCCCTAACCGTAACGCTAACCCTAAGCCTAACCCCTAACCCCTAACCCCTAACCCTAACCATAACCCTAAACCCTAACCCTAACCCTAACCCTAACCCTAGCCCTAACCCTAGCCCTAAGTCGTACCCTAACCCTAATCCTAACCCTAACCCAACCTTAACCCTAAAACTAACCTTAGCCCTTAAAACTAACCTAATAGAAACCCTAACCCTAACTCCTAACCCTAAGCCTAACCTAACCCTAACCCTAACCCTAGCCGTAACCCTAACCCTAACCCTAACCCTAGCCCTAACCCTAACCCTAACCCTAACCCTAACCTTAGCCCTAACCCTAACCCCTAACCCCTAACCGTAACGCTAACCCTAAGCCTAACCCCTAACCCCTAACCCCTAACCCTAACCATAACCCTAAACCCTAACCCTAACCCTAACCCTAACCCTAGCCCTAACCCTAGCCCTAAGTCGTACCCTAACCCTAATCCTAACCCTAACCCAACCTTAACCCTAAAACTAACCTTAGCCCTTAAAACTAACCTAATAGAAACCCTAACCCTAACTCCTAACCCTAAGCCTAACCTAACCCTAACCCTAACCCTAGCCGTAACCCTAACCCTAACCCTAACCCTAGCCCTAACCCTAACCCTAACCCTAACCCTAACCTTAGCCCTAACCCTAACCCCTAACCCCTAACCGTAACGCTAACCCTAAGCCTAACCCCTAACCCCTAACCCCTAACCCTAACCATAACCCTAAACCCTAACCCTAACCCTAACCCTAACCCTAGCCCTAACCCTAGCCCTAAGTCGTACCCTAACCCTAATCCTAACCCTAACCCAACCTTAACCCTAAAACTAACCTTAGCCCTTAAAACTAACCTAATAGAAACCCTAACCCTAACTCCTAACCCTAAGCCTAACCTAACCCTAACCCTAACCCTAGCCGTAACCCTAACCCTAACCCTAACCCTAGCCCTAACCCTAACCCTAACCCTAACCCTAACCTTAGCCCTAACCCTAACCCCTAACCCCTAACCGTAACGCTAACCCTAAGCCTAACCCCTAACCCCTAACCCCTAACCCTAACCATAACCCTAAACCCTAACCCTAACCCTAACCCTAACCCTAGCCCTAACCCTAGCCCTAAGTCGTACCCTAACCCTAATCCTAACCCTAACCCAACCTTAACCCTAAAACTAACCTTAGCCCTTAAAACTAACCTAATAGAAACCCTAACCCTAACTCCTAACCCTAAGCCTAACCTAACCCTAACCCTAACCCTAGCCGTAACCCTAACCCTAACCCTAACCCTAGCCCTAACCCTAACCCTAACCCTAACCCTAACCTTAGCCCTAACCCTAACCCCTAACCCCTAACCGTAACGCTAACCCTAAGCCTAACCCCTAACCCCTAACCCCTAACCCTAACCATAACCCTAAACCCTAACCCTAACCCTAACCCTAACCCTAGCCCTAACCCTAGCCCTAAGTCGTACCCTAACCCTAATCCTAACCCTAACCCAACCTTAACCCTAAAACTAACCTTAGCCCTTAAAACTAACCTAATAGAAACCCTAACCCTAACTCCTAACCCTAAGCCTAACCTAACCCTAACCCTAACCCTAGCCGTAACCCTAACCCTAACCCTAACCCTAGCCCTAACCCTAACCCTAACCCTAACCCTAACCTTAGCCCTAACCCTAACCCCTAACCCCTAACCGTAACGCTAACCCTAAGCCTAACCCCTAACCCCTAACCCCTAACCCTAACCATAACCCTAAACCCTAACCCTAACCCTAACCCTAACCCTAGCCCTAACCCTAGCCCTAAGTCGTACCCTAACCCTAATCCTAACCCTAACCCAACCTTAACCCTAAAACTAACCTTAGCCCTTAAAACTAACCTAATAGAAACCCTAACCCTAACTCCTAACCCTAAGCCTAACCTAACCCTAACCCTAACCCTAGCCGTAACCCTAACCCTAACCCTAACCCTAGCCCTAACCCTAACCCTAACCCTAACCCTAACCTTAGCCCTAACCCTAACCCCTAACCCCTAACCGTAACGCTAACCCTAAGCCTAACCCCTAACCCCTAACCCCTAACCCTAACCATAACCCTAAACCCTAACCCTAACCCTAACCCTAACCCTAGCCCTAACCCTAGCCCTAAGTCGTACCCTAACCCTAATCCTAACCCTAACCCAACCTTAACCCTAAAACTAACCTTAGCCCTTAAAACTAACCTAATAGAAACCCTAACCCTAACTCCTAACCCTAAGCCTAACCTAACCCTAACCCTAACCCTAGCCGTAACCCTAACCCTAACCCTAGCCCTAACCCTAACCCTAACCCTAACCCTAACCTTAGCCCTAACCCTAACCCCTAACCCCTAACCGTAACGCTAACCCTAAGCCTAACCCCTAACCCCTAACCCCTAACCCTAACCATAACCCTAACCCTAACCCTAACCCTAACCCTAGCCCTAACCCTAGCCCTAAGTCGTACCCTAACCCTAATCCTAACCCTAACCCAACCTTAACCCTAAAACTAACCTTAGCCCTTAAAACTAACCTAATAGAAACCCTAACCCTAACTCCTAACCCTAAGCCTAACCTAACCCTAACCCTAACCCTAGCCGTAACCCTAACCCTAACCCTAACCCTAGCCCTAACCCTAACCCTAACCCTAACCCTAACCTTAGCCCTAACCCTAACCCCTAACCCCTAACCGTAACGCTAACCCTAAGCCTAACCCCTAACCCCTAACCCCTAACCCTAACCATAACCCTAAACCCTAACCCTAACCCTAACCCTAACCCTAGCCCTAACCCTAGCCCTAAGTCGTACCCTAACCCTAATCCTAACCCTAACCCAACCTTAACCCTAAAACTAACCTTAGCCCTTAAAACTAACCTAATAGAAACCCTAACCCTAACTCCTAACCCTAAGCCTAACCTAACCCTAACCCTAACCCTAGCCGTAACCCTAACCCTAACCCTAACCCTAGCCCTAACCCTAACCCTAACCCTAACCCTAACCTTAGCCCTAACCCTAACCCCTAACCCCTAACCGTAACGCTAACCCTAAGCCTAACCCCTAACCCCTAACCCCTAACCCTAACCATAACCCTAAACCCTAACCCTAACCCTAACCCTAACCCTAGCCCTAACCCTAGCCCTAAGTCGTACCCTAACCCTAATCCTAACCCTAACCCAACCTTAACCCTAAAACTAACCTTAGCCCTTAAAACTAACCTAATAGAAACCCTAACCCTAACTCCTAACCCTAAGCCTAACCTAACCCTAACCCTAACCCTAGCCGTAACCCTAACCCTAACCCTAACCCTAGCCCTAACCCTAACCCTAACCCTAACCCTAACCTTAGCCCTAACCCTAACCCCTAACCCCTAACCGTAACGCTAACCCTAAGCCTAACCCCTAACCCCTAACCCCTAACCCTAACCATAACCCTAAACCCTAACCCTAACCCTAACCCTAACCCTAGCCCTAACCCTAGCCCTAAGTCGTACCCTAACCCTAATCCTAACCCTAACCCAACCTTAACCCTAAAACTAACCTTAGCCCTTAAAACTAACCTAATAGAAACCCTAACCCTAACTCCTAACCCTAAGCCTAACCTAACCCTAACCCTAACCCTAGCCGTAACCCTAACCCTAACCCTAACCCTAGCCCTAACCCTAACCCTAACCCTAACCCTAACCTTAGCCCTAACCCTAACCCCTAACCCCTAACCGTAACGCTAACCCTAAGCCTAACCCCTAACCCCTAACCCCTAACCCTAACCATAACCCTAAACCCTAACCCTAACCCTAACCCTAACCCTAGCCCTAACCCTAGCCCTAAGTCGTACCCTAACCCTAATCCTAACCCTAACCCAACCTTAACCCTAAAACTAACCTTAGCCCTTAAAACTAACCTAATAGAAACCCTAACCCTAACTCCTAACCCTAAGCCTAACCTAACCCTAACCCTAACCCTAGCCGTAACCCTAACCCTAACCCTAACCCTAGCCCTAACCCTAACCCTAACCCTAACCCTAACCTTAGCCCTAACCCTAACCCCTAACCCCTAACCGTAACGCTAACCCTAAGCCTAACCCCTAACCCCTAACCCCTAACCCTAACCATAACCCTAAACCCTAACCCTAACCCTAACCCTAACCCTAGCCCTAACCCTAGCCCTAAGTCGTACCCTAACCCTAATCCTAACCCTAACCCAACCTTAACCCTAAAACTAACCTTAGCCCTTAAAACTAACCTAATAGAAACCCTAACCCTAACTCCTAACCCTAAGCCTAACCTAACCCTAACCCTAACCCTAGCCGTAACCCTAACCCTAACCCTAACCCTAGCCCTAACCCTAACCCTAACCCTAACCCTAACCTTAGCCCTAACCCTAACCCCTAACCCCTAACCGTAACGCTAACCCTAAGCCTAACCCCTAACCCCTAACCCCTAACCCTAACCATAACCCTAAACCCTAACCCTAACCCTAACCCTAACCCTAGCCCTAACCCTAGCCCTAAGTCGTACCCTAACCCTAATCCTAACCCTAACCCAACCTTAACCCTAAAACTAACCTTAGCCCTTAAAACTAACCTAATAGAAACCCTAACCCTAACTCCTAACCCTAAGCCTAACCTAACCCTAACCCTAACCCTAGCCGTAACCCTAACCCTAACCCTAACCCTAGCCCTAACCCTAACCCTAACCCTAACCCTAACCTTAGCCCTAACCCTAACCCCTAACCCCTAACCGTAACGCTAACCCTAAGCCTAACCCCTAACCCCTAACCCCTAACCCTAACCATAACCCTAAACCCTAACCCTAACCCTAACCCTAACCCTAGCCCTAACCCTAGCCCTAAGTCGTACCCTAACCCTAATCCTAACCCTAACCCAACCTTAACCCTAAAACTAACCTTAGCCCTTAAAACTAACCTAATAGAAACCCTAACCCTAACTCCTAACCCTAAGCCTAACCTAACCCTAACCCTAACCCTAGCCGTAACCCTAACCCTAACCCTAACCCTAGCCCTAACCCTAACCCTAACCCTAACCCTAACCTTAGCCCTAACCCTAACCCCTAACCCCTAACCGTAACGCTAACCCTAAGCCTAACCCCTAACCCCTAACCCCTAACCCTAACCATAACCCTAAACCCTAACCCTAACCCTAACCCTAACCCTAGCCCTAACCCTAGCCCTAAGTCGTACCCTAACCCTAATCCTAACCCTAACCCAACCTTAACCCTAAAACTAACCTTAGCCCTTAAAACTAACCTAATAGAAACCCTAACCCTAACTCCTAACCCTAAGCCTAACCTAACCCTAACCCTAACCCTAGCCGTAACCCTAACCCTAACCCTAACCCTAGCCCTAACCCTAACCCTAACCCTAACCCTAACCTTAGCCCTAACCCTAACCCCTAACCCCTAACCGTAACGCTAACCCTAAGCCTAACCCCTAACCCCTAACCCCTAACCCTAACCATAACCCTAAACCCTAACCCTAACCCTAACCCTAACCCTAGCCCTAACCCTAGCCCTAAGTCGTACCCTAACCCTAATCCTAACCCTAACCCAACCTTAACCCTAAAACTAACCTTAGCCCTTAAAACTAACCTAATAGAAACCCTAACCCTAACTCCTAACCCTAAGCCTAACCTAACCCTAACCCTAACCCTAGCCGTAACCCTAACCCTAACCCTAACCCTAGCCCTAACCCTAACCCTAACCCTAACCCTAACCTTAGCCCTAACCCTAACCCCTAACCCCTAACCGTAACGCTAACCCTAAGCCTAACCCCTAACCCCTAACCCCTAACCCTAACCATAACCCTAAACCCTAACCCTAACCCTAACCCTAACCCTAGCCCTAACCCTAGCCCTAAGTCGTACCCTAACCCTAATCCTAACCCTAACCCAACCTTAACCCTAAAACTAACCTTAGCCCTTAAAACTAACCTAATAGAAACCCTAACCCTAACTCCTAACCCTAAGCCTAACCTAACCCTAACCCTAACCCTAGCCGTAACCCTAACCCTAACCCTAACCCTAGCCCTAACCCTAACCCTAACCCTAACCCTAACCTTAGCCCTAACCCTAACCCCTAACCCCTAACCGTAACGCTAACCCTAAGCCTAACCCCTAACCCCTAACCCCTAACCCTAACCATAACCCTAAACCCTAACCCTAACCCTAACCCTAACCCTAGCCCTAACCCTAGCCCTAAGTCGTACCCTAACCCTAATCCTAACCCTAACCCAACCTTAACCCTAAAACTAACCTTAGCCCTTAAAACTAACCTAATAGAAACCCTAACCCTAACTCCTAACCCTAAGCCTAACCTAACCCTAACCCTAACCCTAGCCGTAACCCTAACCCTAACCCTAACCCTAGCCCTAACCCTAACCCTAACCCTAACCCTAACCTTAGCCCTAACCCTAACCCCTAACCCCTAACCGTAACGCTAACCCTAAGCCTAACCCCTAACCCCTAACCCCTAACCCTAACCATAACCCTAAACCCTAACCCTAACCCTAACCCTAACCCTAGCCCTAACCCTAGCCCTAAGTCGTACCCTAACCCTAATCCTAACCCTAACCCAACCTTAACCCTAAAACTAACCTTAGCCCTTAAAACTAACCTAATAGAAACCCTAACCCTAACTCCTAACCCTAAGCCTAACCTAACCCTAACCCTAACCCTAGCCGTAACCCTAACCCTAACCCTAACCCTAGCCCTAACCCTAACCCTAACCCTAACCCTAACCTTAGCCCTAACCCTAACCCCTAACCCCTAACCGTAACGCTAACCCTAAGCCTAACCCCTAACCCCTAACCCCTAACCCTAACCATAACCCTAAACCCTAACCCTAACCCTAACCCTAACCCTAGCCCTAACCCTAGCCCTAAGTCGTACCCTAACCCTAATCCTAACCCTAACCCAACCTTAACCCTAAAACTAACCTTAGCCCTTAAAACTAACCTAATAGAAACCCTAACCCTAACTCCTAACCCTAAGCCTAACCTAACCCTAACCCTAACCCTAGCCGTAACCCTAACCCTAACCCTAACCCTAGCCCTAACCCTAACCCTAACCCTAACCCTAACCTTAGCCCTAACCCTAACCCCTAACCCCTAACCGTAACGCTAACCCTAAGCCTAACCCCTAACCCCTAACCCCTAACCCTAACCATAACCCTAAACCCTAACCCTAACCCTAACCCTAACCCTAGCCCTAACCCTAGCCCTAAGTCGTACCCTAACCCTAATCCTAACCCTAACCCAACCTTAACCCTAAAACTAACCTTAGCCCTTAAAACTAACCTAATAGAAACCCTAACCCTAACTCCTAACCCTAAGCCTAACCTAACCCTAACCCTAACCCTAGCCGTAACCCTAACCCTAACCCTAACCCTAGCCCTAACCCTAACCCTAACCCTAACCCTAACCTTAGCCCTAACCCTAACCCCTAACCCCTAACCGTAACGCTAACCCTAAGCCTAACCCCTAACCCCTAACCCCTAACCCTAACCATAACCCTAAACCCTAACCCTAACCCTAACCCTAACCCTAGCCCTAACCCTAGCCCTAAGTCGTACCCTAACCCTAATCCTAACCCTAACCCAACCTTAACCCTAAAACTAACCTTAGCCCTTAAAACTAACCTAATAGAAACCCTAACCCTAACTCCTAACCCTAAGCCTAACCTAACCCTAACCCTAACCCTAGCCGTAACCCTAACCCTAACCCTAACCCTAGCCCTAACCCTAACCCTAACCCTAACCCTAACCTTAGCCCTAACCCTAACCCCTAACCCCTAACCGTAACGCTAACCCTAAGCCTAACCCCTAACCCCTAACCCCTAACCCTAACCATAACCCTAAACCCTAACCCTAACCCTAACCCTAACCCTAGCCCTAACCCTAGCCCTAAGTCGTACCCTAACCCTAATCCTAACCCTAACCCAACCTTAACCCTAAAACTAACCTTAGCCCTTAAAACTAACCTAATAGAAACCCTAACCCTAACTCCTAACCCTAAGCCTAACCTAACCCTAACCCTAACCCTAGCCGTAACCCTAACCCTAACCCTAACCCTAGCCCTAACCCTAACCCTAACCCTAACCCTAACCTTAGCCCTAACCCTAACCCCTAACCCCTAACCGTAACGCTAACCCTAAGCCTAACCCCTAACCCCTAACCCCTAACCCTAACCATAACCCTAAACCCTAACCCTAACCCTAACCCTAACCCTAGCCCTAACCCTAGCCCTAAGTCGTACCCTAACCCTAATCCTAACCCTAACCCAACCTTAACCCTAAAACTAACCTTAGCCCTTAAAACTAACCTAATAGAAACCCTAACCCTAACTCCTAACCCTAAGCCTAACCTAACCCTAACCCTAACCCTAGCCGTAACCCTAACCCTAACCCTAACCCTAGCCCTAACCCTAACCCTAACCCTAACCCTAACCTTAGCCCTAACCCTAACCCCTAACCCCTAACCGTAACGCTAACCCTAAGCCTAACCCCTAACCCCTAACCCCTAACCCTAACCATAACCCTAAACCCTAACCCTAACCCTAACCCTAACCCTAGCCCTAACCCTAGCCCTAAGTCGTACCCTAACCCTAATCCTAACCCTAACCCAACCTTAACCCTAAAACTAACCTTAGCCCTTAAAACTAACCTAATAGAAACCCTAACCCTAACTCCTAACCCTAAGCCTAACCTAACCCTAACCCTAACCCTAGCCGTAACCCTAACCCTAACCCTAACCCTAGCCCTAACCCTAACCCTAACCCTAACCCTAACCTTAGCCCTAACCCTAACCCCTAACCCCTAACCGTAACGCTAACCCTAAGCCTAACCCCTAACCCCTAACCCCTAACCCTAACCATAACCCTAAACCCTAACCCTAACCCTAACCCTAACCCTAGCCCTAACCCTAGCCCTAAGTCGTACCCTAACCCTAATCCTAACCCTAACCCAACCTTAACCCTAAAACTAACCTTAGCCCTTAAAACTAACCTAATAGAAACCCTAACCCTAACTCCTAACCCTAAGCCTAACCTAACCCTAACCCTAACCCTAGCCGTAACCCTAACCCTAACCCTAACCCTAGCCCTAACCCTAACCCTAACCCTAACCCTAACCTTAGCCCTAACCCTAACCCCTAACCCCTAACCGTAACGCTAACCCTAAGCCTAACCCCTAACCCCTAACCCCTAACCCTAACCATAACCCTAAACCCTAACCCTAACCCTAACCCTAACCCTAGCCCTAACCCTAGCCCTAAGTCGTACCCTAACCCTAATCCTAACCCTAACCCAACCTTAACCCTAAAACTAACCTTAGCCCTTAAAACTAACCTAATAGAAACCCTAACCCTAACTCCTAACCCTAAGCCTAACCTAACCCTAACCCTAACCCTAGCCGTAACCCTAACCCTAACCCTAACCCTAGCCCTAACCCTAACCCTAACCCTAACCCTAACCTTAGCCCTAACCCTAACCCCTAACCCCTAACCGTAACGCTAACCCTAAGCCTAACCCCTAACCCCTAACCCCTAACCCTAACCATAACCCTAAACCCTAACCCTAACCCTAACCCTAACCCTAGCCCTAACCCTAGCCCTAAGTCGTACCCTAACCCTAATCCTAACCCTAACCCAACCTTAACCCTAAAACTAACCTTAGCCCTTAAAACTAACCTAATAGAAACCCTAACCCTAACTCCTAACCCTAAGCCTAACCTAACCCTAACCCTAACCCTAGCCGTAACCCTAACCCTAACCCTAACCCTAGCCCTAACCCTAACCCTAACCCTAACCCTAACCTTAGCCCTAACCCTAACCCCTAACCCCTAACCGTAACGCTAACCCTAAGCCTAACCCCTAACCCCTAACCCCTAACCCTAACCATAACCCTAAACCCTAACCCTAACCCTAACCCTAACCCTAGCCCTAACCCTAGCCCTAAGTCGTACCCTAACCCTAACCCTAACCCTAACCCAACCTTAACCCTAAAACTAACCTTAGCCCTTAAAACTAACCTAATAGAAACCCTAACCCTAACTCCTAACCCTAAGCCTAACCTAACCCTAACCCTAACCCTAGCCGTAACCCTAACCCTAACCCTAACCCTAGCCCTAACCCTAACCCTAACCCTAACCCTAACCTTAGCCCTAACCCTAACCCCTAACCCCTAACCGTAACGCTAACCCTAAGCCTAACCCCTAACCCCTAACCCCTAACCCTAACCATAACCCTAAACCCTAACCCTAACCCTAACCCTAACCCTAGCCCTAACCCTAGCCCTAAGTCGTACCCTAACCCTAATCCTAACCCTAACCCAACCTTAACCCTAAAACTAACCTTAGCCCTTAAAACTAACCTAATAGAAACCCTAACCCTAACTCCTAACCCTAAGCCTAACCTAACCCTAACCCTAACCCTAGCCGTAACCCTAACCCTAACCCTAACCCTAGCCCTAACCCTAACCCTAACCCTAACCCTAACCTTAGCCCTAACCCTAACCCCTAACCCCTAACCGTAACGCTAACCCTAAGCCTAACCCCTAACCCCTAACCCCTAACCCTAACCATAACCCTAAACCCTAACCCTAACCCTAACCCTAACCCTAGCCCTAACCCTAGCCCTAAGTCGTACCCTAACCCTAATCCTAACCCTAACCCAACCTTAACCCTAAAACTAACCTTAGCCCTTAAAACTAACCTAATAGAAACCCTAACCCTAACTCCTAACCCTAAGCCTAACCTAACCCTAACCCTAACCCTAGCCGTAACCCTAACCCTAACCCTAACCCTAGCCCTAACCCTAACCCTAACCCTAACCCTAACCTTAGCCCTAACCCTAACCCCTAACCCCTAACCGTAACGCTAACCCTAAGCCTAACCCCTAACCCCTAACCCCTAACCCTAACCATAACCCTAAACCCTAACCCTAACCCTAACCCTAACCCTAGCCCTAACCCTAGCCCTAAGTCGTACCCTAACCCTAACCCTAACCCTAACCCAACCTTAACCCTAAAACTAACCTTAGCCCTTAAAACTAACCTAATAGAAACCCTAACCCTAACTCCTAACCCTAAGCCTAACCTAACCCTAACCCTAACCCTAGCCGTAACCCTAACCCTAACCCTAACCCTAGCCCTAACCCTAACCCTAACCCTAACCCTAACCTTAGCCCTAACCCTAACCCCTAACCCCTAACCGTAACGCTAACCCTAAGCCTAACCCCTAACCCCTAACCCCTAACCCTAACCATAACCCTAAACCCTAACCCTAACCCTAACCCTAACCCTAGCCCTAACCCTAGCCCTAAGTCGTACCCTAACCCTAATCCTAACCCTAACCCAACCTTAACCCTAAAACTAACCTTAGCCCTTAAAACTAACCTAATAGAAACCCTAACCCTAACTCCTAACCCTAAGCCTAACCTAACCCTAACCCTAACCCTAGCCGTAACCCTAACCCTAACCCTAACCCTAGCCCTAACCCTAACCCTAACCCTAACCCTAACCTTAGCCCTAACCCTAACCCCTAACCCCTAACCGTAACGCTAACCCTAAGCCTAACCCCTAACCCCTAACCCCTAACCCTAACCATAACCCTAAACCCTAACCCTAACCCTAACCCTAACCCTAGCCCTAACCCTAGCCCTAAGTCGTACCCTAACCCTAATCCTAACCCTAACCCAACCTTAACCCTAAAACTAACCTTAGCCCTTAAAACTAACCTAATAGAAACCCTAACCCTAACTCCTAACCCTAAGCCTAACCTAACCCTAACCCTAACCCTAGCCGTAACCCTAACCCTAACCCTAACCCTAGCCCTAACCCTAACCCTAACCCTAACCCTAACCTTAGCCCTAACCCTAACCCCTAACCCCTAACCGTAACGCTAACCCTAAGCCTAACCCCTAACCCCTAACCCCTAACCCTAACCATAACCCTAAACCCTAACCCTAACCCTAACCCTAACCCTAGCCCTAACCCTAGCCCTAAGTCGTACCCTAACCCTAATCCTAACCCTAACCCAACCTTAACCCTAAAACTAACCTTAGCCCTTAAAACTAACCTAATAGAAACCCTAACCCTAACTCCTAACCCTAAGCCTAACCTAACCCTAACCCTAACCCTAGCCGTAACCCTAACCCTAACCCTAACCCTAGCCCTAACCCTAACCCTAACCCTAACCCTAACCTTAGCCCTAACCCTAACCCCTAACCCCTAACCGTAACGCTAACCCTAAGCCTAACCCCTAACCCCTAACCCCTAACCCTAACCATAACCCTAAACCCTAACCCTAACCCTAACCCTAACCCTAGCCCTAACCCTAGCCCTAAGTCGTACCCTAACCCTAATCCTAACCCTAACCCAACCTTAACCCTAAAACTAACCTTAGCCCTTAAAACTAACCTAATAGAAACCCTAACCCTAACTCCTAACCCTAAGCCTAACCTAACCCTAACCCTAACCCTAGCCGTAACCCTAACCCTAACCCTAACCCTAGCCCTAACCCTAACCCTAACCCTAACCCTAACCTTAGCCCTAACCCTAACCCCTAACCCCTAACCGTAACGCTAACCCTAAGCCTAACCCCTAACCCCTAACCCCTAACCCTAACCATAACCCTAAACCCTAACCCTAACCCTAACCCTAACCCTAGCCCTAACCCTAGCCCTAAGTCGTACCCTAACCCTAATCCTAACCCTAACCCAACCTTAACCCTAAAACTAACCTTAGCCCTTAAAACTAACCTAATAGAAACCCTAACCCTAACTCCTAACCCTAAGCCTAACCTAACCCTAACCCTAACCCTAGCCGTAACCCTAACCCTAACCCTAACCCTAGCCCTAACCCTAACCCTAACCCTAACCCTAACCTTAGCCCTAACCCTAACCCCTAACCCCTAACCGTAACGCTAACCCTAAGCCTAACCCCTAACCCCTAACCCCTAACCCTAACCATAACCCTAAACCCTAACCCTAACCCTAACCCTAACCCTAGCCCTAACCCTAGCCCTAAGTCGTACCCTAACCCTAATCCTAACCCTAACCCAACCTTAACCCTAAAACTAACCTTAGCCCTTAAAACTAACCTAATAGAAACCCTAACCCTAACTCCTAACCCTAAGCCTAACCTAACCCTAACCCTAACCCTAGCCGTAACCCTAACCCTAACCCTAACCCTAGCCCTAACCCTAACCCTAACCCTAACCCTAACCTTAGCCCTAACCCTAACCCCTAACCCCTAACCGTAACGCTAACCCTAAGCCTAACCCCTAACCCCTAACCCCTAACCCTAACCATAACCCTAAACCCTAACCCTAACCCTAACCCTAACCCTAGCCCTAACCCTAGCCCTAAGTCGTACCCTAACCCTAATCCTAACCCTAACCCAACCTTAACCCTAAAACTAACCTTAGCCCTTAAAACTAACCTAATAGAAACCCTAACCCTAACTCCTAACCCTAAGCCTAACCTAACCCTAACCCTAACCCTAGCCGTAACCCTAACCCTAACCCTAACCCTAGCCCTAACCCTAACCCTAACCCTAACCCTAACCTTAGCCCTAACCCTAACCCCAACGCTAACCCTAAGCCTAACCCCTAACCCCTAACCCCTAACCCTAACCATAACCCTAAACCCTAACCCTAACCCTAACCCTAACCCTAGCCCTAACCCTAGCCCTAAGTCGTACCCTAACCCTAATCCTAACCCTAACCCAACCTTAACCCTAAAACTAACCTTAGCCCTTAAAACTAACCTAATAGAAACCCTAACCCTAACTCCTAACCCTAAGCCTAACCTAACCCTAACCCTAACCCTAGCCGTAACCCTAACCCTAACCCTAACCCTAGCCCTAACCCTAACCCTAACCCTAACCCTAACCTTAGCCCTAACCCTAACCCCAACGCTAACCCTAAGCCTAACCCCTAACCCCTAACCCCTAACCCTAACCATAACCCTAAACCCTAACCCTAACCCTAACCCTAACCCTAGCCCTAACCCTAGCCCTAAGTCGTACCCTAACCCTAACCCTAACCCTAACCCAACCTTAACCCTAAAACTAACCTTAGCCCTTAAAACTAACCTAATAGAAACCCTAACCCTAACTCCTAACCCTAAGCCTAACCTAACCCTAACCCTAACCCTAGCCGTAACCCTAACCCTAACCCTAACCCTAGCCCTAACCCTAACCCTAACCCTAACCCTAACCTTAGCCCTAACCCTAACCCCTAACCCCTAACCGTAACGCTAACCCTAAGCCTAACCCCTAACCCCTAACCCCTAACCCTAACCATAACCCTAAACCCTAACCCTAACCCTAACCCTAACCCTAGCCCTAACCCTAGCCCTAAGTCGTACCCTAACCCTAATCCTAACCCTAACCCAACCTTAACCCTAAAACTAACCTTAGCCCTTAAAACTAACCTAATAGAAACCCTAACCCTAACTCCTAACCCTAAGCCTAACCTAACCCTAACCCTAACCCTAGCCGTAACCCTAACCCTAACCCTAACCCTAGCCCTAACCCTAACCCTAACCCTAACCCTAACCTTAGCCCTAACCCTAACCCCTAACCCCTAACCGTAACGCTAACCCTAAGCCTAACCCCTAACCCCTAACCCCTAACCCTAACCATAACCCTAAACCCTAACCCTAACCCTAACCCTAACCCTAGCCCTAACCCTAGCCCTAAGTCGTACCCTAACCCTAACCCTAACCCTAACCCAACCTTAACCCTAAAACTAACCTTAGCCCTTAAAACTAACCTAATAGAAACCCTAACCCTAACTCCTAACCCTAAGCCTAACCTAACCCTAACCCTAACCCTAGCCGTAACCCTAACCCTAACCCTAACCCTAGCCCTAACCCTAACCCTAACCCTAACCCTAACCCTAACCTTAGCCCTAACCCTAACCCCTAACCCCTAACCGTAACGCTAACCCTAAGCCTAACCCCTAACCCCTAACCCCTAACCCTAACCATAACCCTAAACCCTAACCCTAACCCTAACCCTAACCCTAGCCCTAACCCTAGCCCTAAGTCGTACCCTAACCCTAATCCTAACCCTAACCCAACCTTAACCCTAAAACTAACCTTAGCCCTTAAAACTAACCTAATAGAAACCCTAACCCTAACTCCTAACCCTAAGCCTAACCTAACCCTAACCCTAACCCTAGCCGTAACCCTAACCCTAACCCTAACCCTAGCCCTAACCCTAACCCTAACCCTAACCCTAACCTTAGCCCTAACCCTAACCCCTAACCCCTAACCGTAACGCTAACCCTAAGCCTAACCCCTAACCCCTAACCCCTAACCCTAACCATAACCCTAAACCCTAACCCTAACCCTAACCCTAACCCTAGCCCTAACCCTAGCCCTAAGTCGTACCCTAACCCTAATCCTAACCCTAACCCAACCTTAACCCTAAAACTAACCTTAGCCCTTAAAACTAACCTAATAGAAACCCTAACCCTAACTCCTAACCCTAAGCCTAACCTAACCCTAACCCTAACCCTAGCCGTAACCCTAACCCTAACCCTAACCCTAGCCCTAACCCTAACCCTAACCCTAACCTTAGCCCTAACCCTAACCCCAACGCTAACCCTAAGCCTAACCCCTAACCCCTAACCCCTAACCCTAACCATAACCCTAAACCCTAACCCTAACCCTAACCCTAACCCTAGCCCTAACCCTAGCCCTAAGTCGTACCCTAACCCTAATCCTAACCCTAACCCAACCTTAACCCTAAAACTAACCTTAGCCCTTAAAACTAACCTAATAGAAACCCTAACCCTAACTCCTAACCCTAAGCCTAACCTAACCCTAACCCTAACCCTAGCCGTAACCCTAACCCTAACCCTAACCCTAGCCCTAACCCTAACCCTAACCCTAACCCTAACCTTAGCCCTAACCCTAACCCCAACGCTAACCCTAAGCCTAACCCCTAACCCCTAACCCCTAACCCTAACCATAACCCTAAACCCTAACCCTAACCCTAACCCTAACCCTAGCCCTAACCCTAGCCCTAAGTCGTACCCTAACCCTAATCCTAACCGTAACCCAACCTTAACCCTAAAACTAACCTTAGCCCTTAAAACTAACCTAATAGAAACCCTAACCCTAACTCCTAACCCTAAGCCTAACCTAACCCTAACCCTAACCCTAGCCGTAACCCTAACCCTAACCCTAACCCTAGCCCTAACCCTAACCCTAACCCTAACCCTAACCTTAGCCCTAACCCTAACCCCTAACCCCTAACCGTAACGCTAACCCTAAGCCTAACCCCTAACCCCTAACCCCTAACCCTAACCATAACCCTAAACCCTAACCCTAACCCTAACCCTAACCCTAGCCCTAACCCTAGCCCTAAGTCGTACCCTAACCCTAATCCTAACCCTAACCCAACCTTAACCCTAAAACTAACCTTAGCCCTTAAAACTAACCTAATAGAAACCCTAACCCTAACTCCTAACCCTAAGCCTAACCTAACCCTAACCCTAACCCTAGCCGTAACCCTAACCCTAACCCTAACCCTAGCCCTAACCCTAACCCTAACCCTAACCCTAACCTTAGCCCTAACCCTAACCCCTAACCCCTAACCGTAACGCTAACCCTAAGCCTAACCCCTAACCCCTAACCCCTAACCCTAACCATAACCCTAAACCCTAACCCTAACCCTAACCCTAACCCTAGCCCTAACCCTAGCCCTAAGTCGTACCCTAACCCTAACCCTAACCCTAACCCAACCTTAACCCTAAAACTAACCTTAGCCCTTAAAACTAACCTAATAGAAACCCTAACCCTAACTCCTAACCCTAAGCCTAACCTAACCCTAACCCTAACCCTAGCCGTAACCCTAACCCTAACCCTAACCCTAGCCCTAACCCTAACCCTAACCCTAACCCTAACCTTAGCCCTAACCCTAACCCCTAACCCCTAACCGTAACGCTAACCCTAAGCCTAACCCCTAACCCCTAACCCCTAACCCTAACCATAACCCTAAACCCTAACCCTAACCCTAACCCTAACCCTAGCCCTAACCCTAGCCCTAAGTCGTACCCTAACCCTAATCCTAACCCTAACCCAACCTTAACCCTAAAACTAACCTTAGCCCTTAAAACTAACCTAATAGAAACCCTAACCCTAACTCCTAACCCTAAGCCTAACCTAACCCTAACCCTAACCCTAGCCGTAACCCTAACCCTAACCCTAACCCTAGCCCTAACCCTAACCCTAACCCTAACCCTAACCTTAGCCCTAAGCCTAACCCCTAACCCCTAACCGTAACGCTAACCCTAAGCCTAACCCCTAACCCCTAACCCCTAACCCTAACCATAACCCTAAACCCTAACCCTAACCCTAACCCTAACCCTAGCCCTAACCCTAGCCCTAAGTCGTACCCTAACCCTAATCCTAACCCTAACCCAACCTTAACCCTAAAACTAACCTTAGCCCTTAAAACTAACCTAATAGAAACCCTAACCCTAACTCCTAACCCTAAGCCTAACCTAACCCTAACCCTAACCCTAGCCGTAACCCTAACCCTAACCCTAACCCTAGCCCTAACCCTAACCCTAACCCTAACCCTAACCTTAGCCCTAACCCTAACCCCTAACCCCTAACCGTAACGCTAACCCTAAGCCTAACCCCTAACCCCTAACCCCTAACCCTAACCATAACCCTAAACCCTAACCCTAACCCTAACCCTAACCCTAGCCCTAACCCTAGCCCTAAGTCGTACCCTAACCCTAATCCTAACCCTAACCCAACCTTAACCCTAAAACTAACCTTAGCCCTTAAAACTAACCTAATAGAAACCCTAACCCTAACTCCTAACCCTAAGCCTAACCTAACCCTAACCCTAACCCTAGCCGTAACCCTAACCCTAACCCTAACCCTAGCCCTAACCCTAACCCTAACCCTAACCCTAACCTTAGCCCTAACCCTAACCCCTAACCCCTAACCGTAACGCTAACCCTAAGCCTAACCCCTAACCCCTAACCCCTAACCCTAACCATAACCCTAAACCCTAACCCTAACCCTAACCCTAACCCTAGCCCTAACCCTAGCCCTAAGTCGTACCCTAACCCTAATCCTAACCCTAACCCAACCTTAACCCTAAAACTAACCTTAGCCCTTAAAACTAACCTAATAGAAACCCTAACCCTAACTCCTAACCCTAAGCCTAACCTAACCCTAACCCTAACCCTAACCCTAACCCTAACCCTAGCCCTAACCCTAACCCTAACCCTAACCCTAACCTTAGCCCTAACCCTAACCCCTAACCCCTAACCGTAACGCTAACCCTAAGCCTAACCCCTAACCCCTAACCCCTAACCCTAACCATAACCCTAAACCCTAACCCTAACCCTAACCCTAACCCTAGCCCTAACCCTAGCCCTAAGTCGTACCCTAACCCTAATCCTAACCCTAACCCAACCTTAACCCTAAAACTAACCTTAGCCCTTAAAACTAACCTAATAGAAACCCTAACCCTAACTCCTAACCCTAAGCCTAACCTAACCCTAACCCTAACCCTAGCCGTAACCCTAACCCTAACCCTAACCCTAGCCCTAACCCTAACCCTAACCCTAACCCTAACCTTAGCCCTAACCCTAACCCCTAACCCCTAACCGTAACGCTAACCCTAAGCCTAACCCCTAACCCCTAACCCCTAACCCTAACCATAACCCTAAACCCTAACCCTAACCCTAACCCTAACCCTAGCCCTAACCCTAGCCCTAAGTCGTACCCTAACCCTAATCCTAACCCTAACCCAACCTTAACCCTAAAACTAACCTTAGCCCTTAAAACTAACCTAATAGAAACCCTAACCCTAACTCCTAACCCTAAGCCTAACCTAACCCTAACCCTAACCCTAGCCGTAACCCTAACCCTAACCCTAACCCTAGCCCTAACCCTAACCCTAACCCTAACCCTAACCTTAGCCCTAACCCTAACCCCTAACCCCTAACCGTAACGCTAACCCTAAGCCTAACCCCTAACCCCTAACCCCTAACCCTAACCATAACCCTAAACCCTAACCCTAACCCTAACCCTAACCCTAGCCCTAACCCTAGCCCTAAGTCGTACCCTAACCCTAATCCTAACCCTAACCCAACCTTAACCCTAAAACTAACCTTAGCCCTTAAAACTAACCTAATAGAAACCCTAACCCTAACTCCTAACCCTAAGCCTAACCTAACCCTAACCCTAACCCTAGCCGTAACCCTAACCCTAACCCTAACCCTAGCCCTAACCCTAACCCTAACCCTAACCCTAACCTTAGCCCTAACACTAACCCCAAAGCTAACCCTAAGCCTAACCCCTAACCCCTAACCCCTAACCCTAACCATAACCCTAAACCCTAACCCTAACCCTAACCCTAACCCTAGCCCTAACCCTAGCCCTAAGTCGTACCCTAACCCTAATCCTAACCCTAACCCAACCTTAACCCTAAAACTAACCTTAGCCCTTAAAACTAACCTAATAGAAACCCTAACCCTAACTCCTAACCCTAAGCCTAACCTAACCCTAACCCTAACCCTAGCCGTAACCCTAACCCTAACCCTAACCCTAGCCCTAACCCTAACCCTAACCCTAACCCTAACCTTAGCCCTAACCCTAACCCCTAACCCCTAACCGTAACGCTAACCCTAAGCCTAACCCCTAACCCCTAACCCCTAACCCTAACCATAACCCTAAACCCTAACCCTAACCCTAACCCTAACCCTAGCCCTAACCCTAGCCCTAAGTCGTACCCTAACCCTAATCCTAACCCTAACCCAACCTTAACCCTAAAACTAACCTTAGCCCTTAAAACTAACCTAATAGAAACCCTAACCCTAACTCCTAACCCTAAGCCTAACCTAACCCTAACCCTAACCCTAGCCGTAACCCTAACCCTAACCCTAACCCTAGCCCTAACCCTAACCCTAACCCTAACCCTAACCTTAGCCCTAACCCTAACCCCTAACCCCTAACCGTAACGCTAACCCTAAGCCTAACCCCTAACCCCTAACCCCTAACCCTAACCCTAACCCTAAACCCTAACCCTAACCCTAACCCTAACCCTAGCCCTAACCCTAGCCCTAAGTCGTACCCTAACCCTAATCCTAACCCTAACCCAACCTTAACCCTAAAACTAACCTTAGCCCTTAAAACTAACCTAATAGAAACCCTAACCCTAACTCCTAACCCTAAGCCTAACCTAACCCTAACCCTAACCCTAGCCGTAACCCTAACCCTAACCCTAACCCTAGCCCTAACCCTAACCCTAACCCTAACCCTAACCTTAGCCCAAAGCCTAACCCCTAACCCCTAACCGTAACGCTAACCCTAAGCCTAACCCCTAACCCCTAACCCCTAACCCTAACCATAACCCTAAACCCTAACCCTAACCCTAACCCTAACCCTAGCCCTAACCCTAGCCCTAAGTCGTACCCTAACCCTAATCCTAACCCTAACCCAACCTTAACCCTAAAACTAACCTTAGCCCTTAAAACTAACCTAATAGAAACCCTAACCCTAACTCCTAACCCTAAGCCTAACCTAACCCTAACCCTAACCCTAGCCGTAACCCTAACCCTAACCCTAACCCTAGCCCTAACCCTAACCCTAACCCTAACCCTAACCTTAGCCCTAACCCTAACCCCAACGCTAACCCTAAGCCTAACCCCTAACCCCTAACCCCTAACCCTAACCATAACCCTAAACCCTAACCCTAACCCTAACCCTAACCCTAGCCCTAACCCTAGCCCTAAGTCGTACCCTAACCCTAATCCTAACCGTAACCCAACCTTAACCCTAAAACTAACCTTAGCCCTTAAAACTAACCTAATAGAAACCCTAACCCTAACTCCTAACCCTAAGCCTAACCTAACCCTAACCCTAACCCTAGCCGTAACCCTAACCCTAACCCTAACCCTAGCCCTAACCCTAACCCTAACCCTAACCCTAACCTTAGCCCTAACCCTAACCCCTAACCCCTAACCGTAACGCTAACCCTAAGCCTAACCCCTAACCCCTAACCCCTAACCCTAACCATAACCCTAAACCCTAACCCTAACCCTAACCCTAACCCTAGCCCTAACCCTAGCCCTAAGTCGTACCCTAACCCTAATCCTAACCCTAACCCAACCTTAACCCTAAAACTAACCTTAGCCCTTAAAACTAACCTAATAGAAACCCTAACCCTAACTCCTAACCCTAAGCCTAACCTAACCCTAACCCTAACCCTAGCCGTAACCCTAACCCTAACCCTAACCCTAGCCCTAACCCTAACCCTAACCCTAACCCTAACCTTAGCCCTAACCCTAAACCCAACGCTAACCCTAAGCATAACCCCTAACCCCTAACCCCTAACCCTAACCATAACCCTAAACCCTAACCCTAACCCTAGCCCTAACCCTAGCCCTAAGTCGTACCCTAACCCTAATCCTAACCCTAACCCAACCTTAACCCTAAAACTAACCTTAGCCCTTAAAACTAACCTAATAGAAACCCTAACCCTAACTCCTAACCCTAAGCCTAACCTAACCCTAACCCTAACCCTAGCCGTAACCCTAACCCTAACCCTAACCCTAGCCCTAACCCTAACCCTAACCCTAACCCTAACCTTAGCCCTAACCCTAACCCCTAACCCCTAACCGTAACGCTAACCCTAAGCCTAACCCCTAACCCCTAACCCCTAACCCTAACCATAACCCTAAACCCTAACCCTAACCCTAACCCTAACCCTAGCCCTAACCCTAGCCCTAAGTCGTACCCTAACCCTAATCCTAACCCTAACCCAACCTTAACCCTAAAACTAACCTTAGCCCTTAAAACTAACCTAATAGAAACCCTAACCCTAACTCCTAACCCTAAGCCTAACCTAACCCTAACCCTAACCCTAGCCGTAACCCTAACCCTAACCCTAACCCTAGCCCTAACCCTAACCCTAACCCTAACCCTAACCTTAGCCCTAACCCTAACCCCTAACCCCTAACCGTAACGCTAACCCTAAGCCTAACCCCTAACCCCTAACCCCTAACCCTAACCCTAACCCTAAACCCTAACCCTAACCCTAACCCTAACCCTAGCCCTAACCCTAGCCCTAAGTCGTACCCTAACCCTAATCCTAACCCTAACCCAACCTTAACCCTAAAACTAACCTTAGCCCTTAAAACTAACCTAATAGAAACCCTAACCCTAACTCCTAACCCTAAGCCTAACCTAACCCTAAGCCTAACCCTAGCCGTAACCCTAACCCTAACCCTAACCCTAGCCCTAACCCTAACCCTAACCCTAACCCTAACCTTAGCCCTAACCCTAACCCCTAACCCCTAACCGTAACGCTAACCCTAAGCCTAACCCCTAACCCCTAACCCCTAACCCTAACCATAACCCTAAACCCTAACCCTAACCCTAACCCTAACCCTAGCCCTAACCCTAGCCCTAAGTCGTACCCTAACCCTAATCCTAACCCTAACCCAACCTTAACCCTAAAACTAACCTTAGCCCTTAAAACTAACCTAATAGAAACCCTAACCCTAACTCCTAACCCTAAGCCTAACCTAACCCTAACCCTAACCCTAGCCGTAACCCTAACCCTAACCCTAACCCTAGCCCTAACCCTAACCCTAACCCTAACCCTAACCTTAGCCCTAACCCTAACCCCTAACCCCTAACCGTAACGCTAACCCTAAGCCTAACCCCTAACCCCTAACCCCTAACCCTAACCCTAACCCTAAACCCTAACCCTAACCCTAACCCTAACCCTAGCCCTAACCCTAGCCCTAAGTCGTACCCTAACCCTAATCCTAACCCTAACCCAACCTTAACCCTAAAACTAACCTTAGCCCTTAAAACTAACCTAATAGAAACCCTAACCCTAACTCCTAACCCTAAGCCTAACCTAACCCTAACCCTAACCCTAGCCGTAACCCTAACCCTAACCCTAACCCTAGCCCTAACCCTAACCCTAACCCTAACCCTAACCTTAGCCCTAACCCTAACCCCTAACCCCTAACCGTAACGCTAACCCTAAGCCTAACCCCTAACCCCTAACCCCTAACCCTAACCATAACCCTAAACCCTAACCCTAACCCTAACCCTAACCCTAGCCCTAACCCTAGCCCTAAGTCGTACCCTAACCCTAATCCTAACCCTAACCCAACCTTAACCCTAAAACTAACCTTAGCCCTTAAAACTAACCTAATAGAAACCCTAACCCTAACTCCTAACCCTAAGCCTAACCTAACCCTAACCCTAACCCTAGCCGTAACCCTAACCCTAACCCTAACCCTAGCCCTAACCCTAACCCTAACCCTAACCCTAACCTTAGCCCTAACCCTAACCCCTAACCCCTAACCGTAACGCTAACCCTAAGCCTAACCCCTAACCCCTAACCCCTAACCCTAACCATAACCCTAAACCCTAACCCTAACCCTAACCCTAACCCTAGCCCTAACCCTAGCCCTAAGTCGTACCCTAACCCTAATCCTAACCCTAACCCAACCTTAACCCTAAAACTAACCTTAGCCCTTAAAACTAACCTAATAGAAACCCTAACCCTAACTCCTAACCCTAAGCCTAACCTAACCCTAACCCTAACCCTAGCCGTAACCCTAACCCTAACCCTAACCCTAGCCCTAACCCTAACCCTAACCCTAACCCTAACCTTAGCCCTAACCCTAACCCCTAACCCCTAACCGTAACGCTAACCCTAAGCCTAACCCCTAACCCCTAACCCCTAACCCTAACCATAACCCTAAACCCTAACCCTAACCCTAACCCTAACCCTAGCCCTAACCCTAGCCCTAAGTCGTACCCTAACCCTAATCCTAACCCTAACCCAACCTTAACCCTAAAACTAACCTTAGCCCTTAAAACTAACCTAATAGAAACCCTAACCCTAACTCCTAACCCTAAGCCTAACCTAACCCTAACCCTAACCCTAGCCGTAACCCTAACCCTAACCCTAACCCTAGCCCTAACCCTAACCCTAACCCTAACCCTAACCTTAGCCCTACCTAACCCTAAACCCTAAACGTACCGTCGCTAACCCTAAGCATAACCCCTAACCCCTAACCCCTAACCCTAACCATAACCCTAAACCCTAACCCTAACCCTAGCCCTAACCCTAGCCCTAAGTCGTACCCTAACCCTAATCCTAACCCTAACCCAACCTTAACCCTAAAACTAACCTTAGCCCTTAAAACTAACCTAATAGAAACCCTAACCCTAACTCCTAACCCTAAGCCTAACCTAACCCTAACCCTAACCCTAGCCGTAACCCTAACCCTAACCCTAACCCTAGCCCTAACCCTAACCCTAACCCTAACCCTAACCTTAGCCCTAACCCTAACCCCTAACCCCTAAGCCCTAACCCTAACCCCTAACCCCTAACCGTAACGCTAACCCTAAGCCTAACCCCTAACCCCTAACCCTAACCCTAACCATAACCCTAAACCCTAACCCTAACCCTAACCCTAACCCTAGCCCTAACCCTAGCCCTAAGTCGTACCCTAACCCTAATCCTAACCCTAACCCAACCTTAACCCTAAAACTAACCTTAGCCCTTAAAACTAACCTAATAGAAACCCTAACCCTAACTCCTAACCCTAAGCCTAACCTAACCCTAACCCTAACCCTAGCCGTAACCCTAACCCTAACCCTAACCCTAGCCCTAACCAACCCTAACCCTAACCCTAACCTTAGCCCTAACCCTAACCCCTAACCCCTAACCGTAACGCTAACCCTAAGCCCTAACCCCTAACCCCTAACCCCTAACCATAACCCTAAACCTAACCCTAACCCTAACCCTAGCCCTAACCCTAGCCCTAAGTCGTACCCTAACCCTAATCCTAACCCTAACCCAACCTTAACCCTAAAACTAACCTTAGCCCTTAAAACTAACCTAATAGAAACCCTAACCCTAACTCCTAACCCTAAGCCTAACCTAACCCTAACCCTAACCCTAGCCGTAACCCTAACCCTAACCCTAACCCTAGCCCTAACCCTAACCCTAACCCTAACCCTAACCTTAGCCCTAAGCCTAACCCCTAACCCCTAACCGTAACGCTAACCCTAAGCCTAACCCCTAACCCCTAACCCCTAACCCTAACCATAACCCTAAACCCTAACCCTAACCCTAACCCTAACCCCTAGCCCTAACCCTAGCCCTAAGTCGTACCCTAACCCTAATCCTAACCCTAACCCAACCTTAACCCTAAAACTAACCTTAGCCCTTAAAACTAACCTAATAGAAACCCTAACCCTAACTCCTAACCCTAAGCCTAACCTAACCCTAACCCTAACCCTAGCCGTAACCCTAACCCTAACCCTAACCCTAGCCCTAACCCCCCTAACCCTAACCCTAACCTTAGCCCTAACCCTAACCCCTAACCCCTAACCGTAACGCTAACCCTAAGCCTAACCCCTAACCCCTAACCCCTAACCCTAACCATAACCCTAAACCCTAACCCTAACCCTAACCCTAACCCTAGCCCTAACCCTAGCCCTAAGTCGTACCCTAACCCTAATCCTAACCCTAACCCAACCTTAACCCTAAAACTAACCTTAGCCCTTAAAACTAACCTAATAGAAACCCTAACCCTAACTCCTAACCCTAAGCCTAACCTAACCCTAACCCTAACCCTAGCCGTAACCCTAACCCTAACCCTAACCCTAGCCCTAACCCTAACCCTAACCCTAACCCTAACCTTAGCCCTAACCCTAACCCCTAACCCCTAACCGTAACGCTAACCCTAAGCCTAACCCCTAACCCTAACCCCTAACCCTAACCATAACCCTAAACCCTAACCCTAACCCTAACCCTAACCCTAGCCCTAACCCTAGCCCTAAGTCGTACCCTAACCCTAATCCTAACCCTAACCCAACCTTAACCCTAAAACTAACCTTAGCCCTTAAAACTAACCTAATAGAAACCCTAACCCTAACTCCTAACCCTAAGCCTAACCTAACCCTAACCCTAACCCTAGCCGTAACCCTAACCCTAACCTAACCCTAGCCCTAACCCTAACCCTAACCCTAACCCTAACCTTAGCCCTAACCCTAACCCCTAACCCCTAACCGTAACGCTAACCCTAAGCCTAACCCCTAACCCCTAACCCCTAACCCTAACCATAACCCTAAACCCTAACCCTAACCCTAACCCTAACCCTAGCCCTAACCCTAGCCCTAAGTCGTACCCTAACCCTAATCCTAACCCTAACCCAACCTTAACCCTAAAACTAACCTTAGCCCTTAAAACTAACCTAATAGAAACCCTAACCCTAACTCCTAACCCTAAGCCTAACCTAACCCTAACCCTAACCCTAGCCGTAACCCTAACCCTAACCCTAGCCTAACCCTAACCCTAACCCTAACCTTAGCCCTAACCCTAACCCCTAACCCCTAACCGTAACGCTAACCCTAAGCCTAACCCCTAACCCCTAACCCCTAACCCTAACCATAACCCTAAACCCTAACCCTAACCCTAACCCTAACCCTAGCCCTAACCCTAGCCCTAAGTCGTACCCTAACCCTAATCCTAACCCTAACCCAACCTTAACCCTAAAACTAACCTTAGCCCTTAAAACTAACCTAATAGAAACCCTAACCCTAACTCCTAACCCTAAGCCTAACCTAACCCTAACCCTAACCCTAGCCGTAACCCTAACCCTAACCCTAACCCTTCCCTAACCCTAACCCTAACCCTAACCCTAACCTTAGCCCTAACCCTAACCCCTAACCCCTAACCGTAACGCTAACCCTAAGCCTAACCCCTAACCCCTAACCCCTAACCCTAACCATAACCCTAAACCCTAACCCTAACCCTAACCCTAACCCTAGCCCTAACCCTAGCCCTAAGTCGTACCCTAACCCTAATCCTAACCCTAACCCAACCTTAACCCTAAAACTAACCTTAGCCCTTAAAACTAACCTAATAGAAACCCTAACCCTAACTCCTAACCCTAAGCCTAACCTAACCCTAACCCTAACCCTAGCCGTAACCCTAACCCTAACCCTAACCCTAGCCCTAACCCTAACCCTAACCCTAACCCTAACCTTAGCCCTAACCCTAACCCCTAACCCCTAACCGTAACGCTAACCCTAAGCCTAACCCCTAACCCCTAACCCCTAACCCTAACCATAACCCTAAACCCTAACCCTAACCCTAACCCTAACCCTAGCCCTAACCCTAGCCCTAAGTCGTACCCTAACCCTAATCCTAACCCTAACCCAACCTTAACCCTAAAACTAACCTTAGCCCTTAAAACTAACCTAATAGAAACCCTAACCCTAACTCCTAACCCTAAGCCTAACCTAACCCTAACCCTAACCCTAGCCGTAACCCTAACCCTAACCCTAACCCTAGCCCTAACCCTAACCCTAACCCTAACCCTAACCTTAGCCCTAACCCTAACCCCTAACCCCTAACCGTAACGCTAACCCTAAGCCTAACCCCTAACCCCTAACCCCTAACCCTAACCATAACCCTAAACCCTAACCCTAACCCTAACCCTAACCCTAGCCCTAACCCTAGCCCTAAGTCGTACCCTAACCCTAATCCTAACCCTAACCCAACCTTAACCCTAAAACTAACCTTAGCCCTTAAAACTAACCTAATAGAAACCCTAACCCTAACTCCTAACCCTAAGCCTAACCTAACCCTAACCCTAACCCTAGCCGTAACCCTAACCCTAACCCTAACCCTAGCCCTAACCCTAACCCTAACCCTAACCCTAACCTTAGCCCTAACCCTAACCCCTAACCCCTAACCGTAACGCTAACCCTAAGCCTAACCCCTAACCCCTAACCCCTAACCCTAACCATAACCCTAAACCCTAACCCTAACCCTAACCCTAACCCTAGCCCTAACCCTAGCCCTAAGTCGTACCCTAACCCTAATCCTAACCCTAACCCAACCTTAACCCTAAAACTAACCTTAGCCCTTAAAACTAACCTAATAGAAACCCTAACCCTAACTCCTAACCCTAAGCCTAACCTAACCCTAACCCTAACCCTAGCCGTAACCCTAACCCTAACCCTAACCCTAGCCCTAACCCTAACCCTAACCCTAACCCTAACCTTAGCCCTAACCCTAACCCCTAACCCCTAACCGTAACGCTAACCCTAAGCCTAACCCCTAACCCCTAACCCCTAACCCTAACCATAACCCTAAACCCTAACCCTAACCCTAACCCTAACCCTAGCCCTAACCCTAGCCCTAAGTCGTACCCTAACCCTAATCCTAACCCTAACCCAACCTTAACCCTAAAACTAACCTTAGCCCTTAAAACTAACCTAATAGAAACCCTAACCCTAACTCCTAACCCTAAGCCTAACCTAACCCTAACCCTAACCCTAGCCGTAACCCTAACCCTAACCCTAACCCTAGCCCTAACCCTAACCCTAACCCTAACCCTAACCTTAGCCCTAACCCTAACCCCTAACCCCTAACCGTAACGCTAACCCTAAGCCTAACCCCTAACCCCTAACCCCTAACCCTAACCATAACCCTAAACCCTAACCCTAACCCTAACCCTAACCCTAGCCCTAACCCTAGCCCTAAGTCGTACCCTAACCCTAATCCTAACCCTAACCCAACCTTAACCCTAAAACTAACCTTAGCCCTTAAAACTAACCTAATAGAAACCCTAACCCTAACTCCTAACCCTAAGCCTAACCTAACCCTAACCCTAACCCTAGCCGTAACCCTAACCCTAACCCTAACCCTAGCCCTAACCCTAACCCTAACCCTAACCCTAACCTTAGCCCTAACCCTAACCCCTAACCCCTAACCGTAACGCTAACCCTAAGCCTAACCCCTAACCCCTAACCCCTAACCCTAACCATAACCCTAAACCCTAACCCTAACCCTAACCCTAACCCTAGCCCTAACCCTAGCCCTAAGTCGTACCCTAACCCTAATCCTAACCCTAACCCAACCTTAACCCTAAAACTAACCTTAGCCCTTAAAACTAACCTAATAGAAACCCTAACCCTAACTCCTAACCCTAAGCCTAACCTAACCCTAACCCTAACCCTAGCCGTAACCCTAACCCTAACCCTAACCCTAGCCCTAACCCTAACCCTAACCCTAACCCTAACCTTAGCCCTAACCCTAACCCCTAACCCCTAACCGTAACGCTAACCCTAAGCCTAACCCCTAACCCCTAACCCCTAACCCTAACCATAACCCTAAACCCTAACCCTAACCCTAACCCTAACCCTAGCCCTAACCCTAGCCCTAAGTCGTACCCTAACCCTAATCCTAACCCTAACCCAACCTTAACCCTAAAACTAACCTTAGCCCTTAAAACTAACCTAATAGAAACCCTAACCCTAACTCCTAACCCTAAGCCTAACCTAACCCTAACCCTAACCCTAGCCGTAACCCTAACCCTAACCCTAACCCTAGCCCTAACCCTAACCCTAACCCTAACCCTAACCTTAGCCCTAACCCTAACCCCTAACCCCTAACCGTAACGCTAACCCTAAGCCTAACCCCTAACCCCTAACCCCTAACCCTAACCATAACCCTAAACCCTAACCCTAACCCTAACCCTAACCCTAGCCCTAACCCTAGCCCTAAGTCGTACCCTAACCCTAATCCTAACCCTAACCCAACCTTAACCCTAAAACTAACCTTAGCCCTTAAAACTAACCTAATAGAAACCCTAACCCTAACTCCTAACCCTAAGCCTAACCTAACCCTAACCCTAACCCTAGCCGTAACCCTAACCCTAACCCTAACCCTAGCCCTAACCCTAACCCTAACCCTAACCCTAACCTTAGCCCTAACCCTAACCCCTAACCCCTAACCGTAACGCTAACCCTAAGCCTAACCCCTAACCCCTAACCCCTAACCCTAACCATAACCCTAAACCCTAACCCTAACCCTAACCCTAACCCTAGCCCTAACCCTAGCCCTAAGTCGTACCCTAACCCTAATCCTAACCCTAACCCAACCTTAACCCTAAAACTAACCTTAGCCCTTAAAACTAACCTAATAGAAACCCTAACCCTAACTCCTAACCCTAAGCCTAACCTAACCCTAACCCTAACCCTAGCCGTAACCCTAACCCTAACCCTAACCCTAGCCCTAACCCTAACCCTAACCCTAACCCTAACCTTAGCCCTAACCCTAACCCCTAACCCCTAACCGTAACGCTAACCCTAAGCCTAACCCCTAACCCCTAACCCCTAACCCTAACCATAACCCTAAACCCTAACCCTAACCCTAACCCTAACCCTAGCCCTAACCCTAGCCCTAAGTCGTACCCTAACCCTAATCCTAACCCTAACCCAACCTTAACCCTAAAACTAACCTTAGCCCTTAAAACTAACCTAATAGAAACCCTAACCCTAACTCCTAACCCTAAGCCTAACCTAACCCTAACCCTAACCCTAGCCGTAACCCTAACCCTAACCCTAACCCTAGCCCTAACCCTAACCCTAACCCTAACCCTAACCTTAGCCCTAACCCTAACCCCTAACCCCTAACCGTAACGCTAACCCTAAGCCTAACCCCTAACCCCTAACCCCTAACCCTAACCATAACCCTAAACCCTAACCCTAACCCTAACCCTAACCCTAGCCCTAACCCTAGCCCTAAGTCGTACCCTAACCCTAATCCTAACCCTAACCCAACCTTAACCCTAAAACTAACCTTAGCCCTTAAAACTAACCTAATAGAAACCCTAACCCTAACTCCTAACCCTAAGCCTAACCTAACCCTAACCCTAACCCTAGCCGTAACCCTAACCCTAACCCTAACCCTAGCCCTAACCCTAACCCTAACCCTAACCCTAACCTTAGCCCTAACCCTAACCCCTAACCCCTAACCGTAACGCTAACCCTAAGCCTAACCCCTAACCCCTAACCCCTAACCCTAACCATAACCCTAAACCCTAACCCTAACCCTAACCCTAACCCTAGCCCTAACCCTAGCCCTAAGTCGTACCCTAACCCTAATCCTAACCCTAACCCAACCTTAACCCTAAAACTAACCTTAGCCCTTAAAACTAACCTAATAGAAACCCTAACCCTAACTCCTAACCCTAAGCCTAACCTAACCCTAACCCTAACCCTAGCCGTAACCCTAACCCTAACCCTAACCCTAGCCCTAACCCTAACCCTAACCCTAACCCTAACCTTAGCCCTAACCCTAACCCCTAACCCCTAACCGTAACGCTAACCCTAAGCCTAACCCCTAACCCCTAACCCCTAACCCTAACCATAACCCTAAACCCTAACCCTAACCCTAACCCTAACCCTAGCCCTAACCCTAGCCCTAAGTCGTACCCTAACCCTAATCCTAACCCTAACCCAACCTTAACCCTAAAACTAACCTTAGCCCTTAAAACTAACCTAATAGAAACCCTAACCCTAACTCCTAACCCTAAGCCTAACCTAACCCTAACCCTAACCCTAGCCGTAACCCTAACCCTAACCCTAACCCTAGCCCTAACCCTAACCCTAACCCTAACCCTAACCTTAGCCCTAACCCTAACCCCTAACCCCTAACCGTAACGCTAACCCTAAGCCTAACCCCTAACCCCTAACCCCTAACCCTAACCATAACCCTAAACCCTAACCCTAACCCTAACCCTAACCCTAGCCCTAACCCTAGCCCTAAGTCGTACCCTAACCCTAATCCTAACCCTAACCCAACCTTAACCCTAAAACTAACCTTAGCCCTTAAAACTAACCTAATAGAAACCCTAACCCTAACTCCTAACCCTAAGCCTAACCTAACCCTAACCCTAACCCTAGCCGTAACCCTAACCCTAACCCTAACCCTAGCCCTAACCCTAACCCTAACCCTAACCCTAACCTTAGCCCTAACCCTAACCCCTAACCCCTAACCGTAACGCTAACCCTAAGCCTAACCCCTAACCCCTAACCCCTAACCCTAACCATAACCCTAAACCCTAACCCTAACCCTAACCCTAACCCTAGCCCTAACCCTAGCCCTAAGTCGTACCCTAACCCTAATCCTAACCCTAACCCAACCTTAACCCTAAAACTAACCTTAGCCCTTAAAACTAACCTAATAGAAACCCTAACCCTAACTCCTAACCCTAAGCCTAACCTAACCCTAACCCTAACCCTAGCCGTAACCCTAACCCTAACCCTAACCCTAGCCCTAACCCTAACCCTAACCCTAACCCTAACCTTAGCCCTAACCCTAACCCCTAACCCCTAACCGTAACGCTAACCCTAAGCCTAACCCCTAACCCCTAACCCCTAACCCTAACCATAACCCTAAACCCTAACCCTAACCCTAACCCTAACCCTAGCCCTAACCCTAGCCCTAAGTCGTACCCTAACCCTAATCCTAACCCTAACCCAACCTTAACCCTAAAACTAACCTTAGCCCTTAAAACTAACCTAATAGAAACCCTAACCCTAACTCCTAACCCTAAGCCTAACCTAACCCTAACCCTAACCCTAGCCGTAACCCTAACCCTAACCCTAACCCTAGCCCTAACCCTAACCCTAACCCTAACCCTAACCTTAGCCCTAACCCTAACCCCTAACCCCTAACCGTAACGCTAACCCTAAGCCTAACCCCTAACCCCTAACCCCTAACCCTAACCATAACCCTAAACCCTAACCCTAACCCTAACCCTAACCCTAGCCCTAACCCTAGCCCTAAGTCGTACCCTAACCCTAATCCTAACCCTAACCCAACCTTAACCCTAAAACTAACCTTAGCCCTTAAAACTAACCTAATAGAAACCCTAACCCTAACTCCTAACCCTAAGCCTAACCTAACCCTAACCCTAACCCTAGCCGTAACCCTAACCCTAACCCTAACCCTAGCCCTAACCCTAACCCTAACCCTAACCCTAACCTTAGCCCTAACCCTAACCCCTAACCCCTAACCGTAACGCTAACCCTAAGCCTAACCCCTAACCCCTAACCCCTAACCCTAACCATAACCCTAAACCCTAACCCTAACCCTAACCCTAACCCTAGCCCTAACCCTAGCCCTAAGTCGTACCCTAACCCTAATCCTAACCCTAACCCAACCTTAACCCTAAAACTAACCTTAGCCCTTAAAACTAACCTAATAGAAACCCTAACCCTAACTCCTAACCCTAAGCCTAACCTAACCCTAACCCTAACCCTAGCCGTAACCCTAACCCTAACCCTAACCCTAGCCCTAACCCTAACCCTAACCCTAACCCTAACCTTAGCCCTAACCCTAACCCCTAACCCCTAACCGTAACGCTAACCCTAAGCCTAACCCCTAACCCCTAACCCCTAACCCTAACCATAACCCTAAACCCTAACCCTAACCCTAACCCTAACCCTAGCCCTAACCCTAGCCCTAAGTCGTACCCTAACCCTAATCCTAACCCTAACCCAACCTTAACCCTAAAACTAACCTTAGCCCTTAAAACTAACCTAATAGAAACCCTAACCCTAACTCCTAACCCTAAGCCTAACCTAACCCTAACCCTAACCCTAGCCGTAACCCTAACCCTAACCCTAACCCTAGCCCTAACCCTAACCCTAACCCTAACCCTAACCTTAGCCCTAACCCTAACCCCTAACCCCTAACCGTAACGCTAACCCTAAGCCTAACCCCTAACCCCTAACCCCTAACCCTAACCATAACCCTAAACCCTAACCCTAACCCTAACCCTAACCCTAGCCCTAACCCTAGCCCTAAGTCGTACCCTAACCCTAATCCTAACCCTAACCCAACCTTAACCCTAAAACTAACCTTAGCCCTTAAAACTAACCTAATAGAAACCCTAACCCTAACTCCTAACCCTAAGCCTAACCTAACCCTAACCCTAACCCTAGCCGTAACCCTAACCCTAACCCTAACCCTAGCCCTAACCCTAACCCTAACCCTAACCCTAACCTTAGCCCTAACCCTAACCCCTAACCCCTAACCGTAACGCTAACCCTAAGCCTAACCCCTAACCCCTAACCCCTAACCCTAACCATAACCCTAAACCCTAACCCTAACCCTAACCCTAACCCTAGCCCTAACCCTAGCCCTAAGTCGTACCCTAACCCTAATCCTAACCCTAACCCAACCTTAACCCTAAAACTAACCTTAGCCCTTAAAACTAACCTAATAGAAACCCTAACCCTAACTCCTAACCCTAAGCCTAACCTAACCCTAACCCTAACCCTAGCCGTAACCCTAACCCTAACCCTAACCCTAGCCCTAACCCTAACCCTAACCCTAACCCTAACCTTAGCCCTAACCCTAACCCCTAACCCCTAACCGTAACGCTAACCCTAAGCCTAACCCCTAACCCCTAACCCCTAACCCTAACCATAACCCTAAACCCTAACCCTAACCCTAACCCTAACCCTAGCCCTAACCCTAGCCCTAAGTCGTACCCTAACCCTAATCCTAACCCTAACCCAACCTTAACCCTAAAACTAACCTTAGCCCTTAAAACTAACCTAATAGAAACCCTAACCCTAACTCCTAACCCTAAGCCTAACCTAACCCTAACCCTAACCCTAGCCGTAACCCTAACCCTAACCCTAACCCTAGCCCTAACCCTAACCCTAACCCTAACCCTAACCTTAGCCCTAACCCTAACCCCTAACCCCTAACCGTAACGCTAACCCTAAGCCTAACCCCTAACCCCTAACCCCTAACCCTAACCATAACCCTAAACCCTAACCCTAACCCTAACCCTAACCCTAGCCCTAACCCTAGCCCTAAGTCGTACCCTAACCCTAATCCTAACCCTAACCCAACCTTAACCCTAAAACTAACCTTAGCCCTTAAAACTAACCTAATAGAAACCCTAACCCTAACTCCTAACCCTAAGCCTAACCTAACCCTAACCCTAACCCTAGCCGTAACCCTAACCCTAACCCTAACCCTAGCCCTAACCCTAACCCTAACCCTAACCCTAACCTTAGCCCTAACCCTAACCCCTAACCCCTAACCGTAACGCTAACCCTAAGCCTAACCCCTAACCCCTAACCCCTAACCCTAACCATAACCCTAAACCCTAACCCTAACCCTAACCCTAACCCTAGCCCTAACCCTAGCCCTAAGTCGTACCCTAACCCTAATCCTAACCCTAACCCAACCTTAACCCTAAAACTAACCTTAGCCCTTAAAACTAACCTAATAGAAACCCTAACCCTAACTCCTAACCCTAAGCCTAACCTAACCCTAACCCTAACCCTAGCCGTAACCCTAACCCTAACCCTAACCCTAGCCCTAACCCTAACCCTAACCCTAACCCTAACCTTAGCCCTAACCCTAACCCCTAACCCCTAACCGTAACGCTAACCCTAAGCCTAACCCCTAACCCCTAACCCCTAACCCTAACCATAACCCTAAACCCTAACCCTAACCCTAACCCTAACCCTAGCCCTAACCCTAGCCCTAAGTCGTACCCTAACCCTAATCCTAACCCTAACCCAACCTTAACCCTAAAACTAACCTTAGCCCTTAAAACTAACCTAATAGAAACCCTAACCCTAACTCCTAACCCTAAGCCTAACCTAACCCTAACCCTAACCCTAGCCGTAACCCTAACCCTAACCCTAACCCTAGCCCTAACCCTAACCCTAACCCTAACCCTAACCTTAGCCCTAACCCTAACCCCTAACCCCTAACCGTAACGCTAACCCTAAGCCTAACCCCTAACCCCTAACCCCTAACCCTAACCATAACCCTAAACCCTAACCCTAACCCTAACCCTAACCCTAGCCCTAACCCTAGCCCTAAGTCGTACCCTAACCCTAATCCTAACCCTAACCCAACCTTAACCCTAAAACTAACCTTAGCCCTTAAAACTAACCTAATAGAAACCCTAACCCTAACTCCTAACCCTAAGCCTAACCTAACCCTAACCCTAACCCTAGCCGTAACCCTAACCCTAACCCTAACCCTAGCCCTAACCCTAACCCTAACCCTAACCCTAACCTTAGCCCTAACCCTAACCCCTAACCCCTAACCGTAACGCTAACCCTAAGCCTAACCCCTAACCCCTAACCCCTAACCCTAACCATAACCCTAAACCCTAACCCTAACCCTAACCCTAACCCTAGCCCTAACCCTAGCCCTAAGTCGTACCCTAACCCTAATCCTAACCCTAACCCAACCTTAACCCTAAAACTAACCTTAGCCCTTAAAACTAACCTAATAGAAACCCTAACCCTAACTCCTAACCCTAAGCCTAACCTAACCCTAACCCTAACCCTAGCCGTAACCCTAACCCTAACCCTAACCCTAGCCCTAACCCTAACCCTAACCCTAACCCTAACCTTAGCCCTAACCCTAACCCCTAACCCCTAACCGTAACGCTAACCCTAAGCCTAACCCCTAACCCCTAACCCCTAACCCTAACCATAACCCTAAACCCTAACCCTAACCCTAACCCTAACCCTAGCCCTAACCCTAGCCCTAAGTCGTACCCTAACCCTAATCCTAACCCTAACCCAACCTTAACCCTAAAACTAACCTTAGCCCTTAAAACTAACCTAATAGAAACCCTAACCCTAACTCCTAACCCTAAGCCTAACCTAACCCTAACCCTAACCCTAGCCGTAACCCTAACCCTAACCCTAACCCTAGCCCTAACCCTAACCCTAACCCTAACCCTAACCTTAGCCCTAACCCTAACCCCTAACCCCTAACCGTAACGCTAACCCTAAGCCTAACCCCTAACCCCTAACCCCTAACCCTAACCATAACCCTAAACCCTAACCCTAACCCTAACCCTAACCCTAGCCCTAACCCTAGCCCTAAGTCGTACCCTAACCCTAATCCTAACCCTAACCCAACCTTAACCCTAAAACTAACCTTAGCCCTTAAAACTAACCTAATAGAAACCCTAACCCTAACTCCTAACCCTAAGCCTAACCTAACCCTAACCCTAACCCTAGCCGTAACCCTAACCCTAACCCTAACCCTAGCCCTAACCCTAACCCTAACCCTAACCCTAACCTTAGCCCTAACCCTAACCCCTAACCCCTAACCGTAACGCTAACCCTAAGCCTAACCCCTAACCCCTAACCCCTAACCCTAACCATAACCCTAAACCCTAACCCTAACCCTAACCCTAACCCTAGCCCTAACCCTAGCCCTAAGTCGTACCCTAACCCTAATCCTAACCCTAACCCAACCTTAACCCTAAAACTAACCTTAGCCCTTAAAACTAACCTAATAGAAACCCTAACCCTAACTCCTAACCCTAAGCCTAACCTAACCCTAACCCTAACCCTAGCCGTAACCCTAACCCTAACCCTAACCCTAGCCCTAACCCTAACCCTAACCCTAACCCTAACCTTAGCCCTAACCCTAACCCCTAACCCCTAACCGTAACGCTAACCCTAAGCCTAACCCCTAACCCCTAACCCCTAACCCTAACCATAACCCTAAACCCTAACCCTAACCCTAACCCTAACCCTAGCCCTAACCCTAGCCCTAAGTCGTACCCTAACCCTAATCCTAACCCTAACCCAACCTTAACCCTAAAACTAACCTTAGCCCTTAAAACTAACCTAATAGAAACCCTAACCCTAACTCCTAACCCTAAGCCTAACCTAACCCTAACCCTAACCCTAGCCGTAACCCTAACCCTAACCCTAACCCTAGCCCTAACCCTAACCCTAACCCTAACCCTAACCTTAGCCCTAACCCTAACCCCTAACCCCTAACCGTAACGCTAACCCTAAGCCTAACCCCTAACCCCTAACCCCTAACCCTAACCATAACCCTAAACCCTAACCCTAACCCTAACCCTAACCCTAGCCCTAACCCTAGCCCTAAGTCGTACCCTAACCCTAATCCTAACCCTAACCCAACCTTAACCCTAAAACTAACCTTAGCCCTTAAAACTAACCTAATAGAAACCCTAACCCTAACTCCTAACCCTAAGCCTAACCTAACCCTAACCCTAACCCTAGCCGTAACCCTAACCCTAACCCTAACCCTAGCCCTAACCCTAACCCTAACCCTAACCCTAACCTTAGCCCTAACCCTAACCCCTAACCCCTAACCGTAACGCTAACCCTAAGCCTAACCCCTAACCCCTAACCCCTAACCCTAACCATAACCCTAAACCCTAACCCTAACCCTAACCCTAACCCTAGCCCTAACCCTAGCCCTAAGTCGTACCCTAACCCTAATCCTAACCCTAACCCAACCTTAACCCTAAAACTAACCTTAGCCCTTAAAACTAACCTAATAGAAACCCTAACCCTAACTCCTAACCCTAAGCCTAACCTAACCCTAACCCTAACCCTAGCCGTAACCCTAACCCTAACCCTAACCCTAGCCCTAACCCTAACCCTAACCCTAACCCTAACCTTAGCCCTAACCCTAACCCCTAACCCCTAACCGTAACGCTAACCCTAAGCCTAACCCCTAACCCCTAACCCCTAACCCTAACCATAACCCTAAACCCTAACCCTAACCCTAACCCTAACCCTAGCCCTAACCCTAGCCCTAAGTCGTACCCTAACCCTAATCCTAACCCTAACCCAACCTTAACCCTAAAACTAACCTTAGCCCTTAAAACTAACCTAATAGAAACCCTAACCCTAACTCCTAACCCTAAGCCTAACCTAACCCTAACCCTAACCCTAGCCGTAACCCTAACCCTAACCCTAACCCTAGCCCTAACCCTAACCCTAACCCTAACCCTAACCTTAGCCCTAACCCTAACCCCTAACCCCTAACCGTAACGCTAACCCTAAGCCTAACCCCTAACCCCTAACCCCTAACCCTAACCATAACCCTAAACCCTAACCCTAACCCTAACCCTAACCCTAGCCCTAACCCTAGCCCTAAGTCGTACCCTAACCCTAATCCTAACCCTAACCCAACCTTAACCCTAAAACTAACCTTAGCCCTTAAAACTAACCTAATAGAAACCCTAACCCTAACTCCTAACCCTAAGCCTAACCTAACCCTAACCCTAACCCTAGCCGTAACCCTAACCCTAACCCTAACCCTAGCCCTAACCCTAACCCTAACCCTAACCCTAACCTTAGCCCTAACCCTAACCCCTAACCCCTAACCGTAACGCTAACCCTAAGCCTAACCCCTAACCCCTAACCCCTAACCCTAACCATAACCCTAAACCCTAACCCTAACCCTAACCCTAACCCTAGCCCTAACCCTAGCCCTAAGTCGTACCCTAACCCTAATCCTAACCCTAACCCAACCTTAACCCTAAAACTAACCTTAGCCCTTAAAACTAACCTAACCGTAACCCTAACCCTAGCCGTAACCCTAACCCTAACCCTAACCCTAGCCCTAACCCTAACCCTAACCCTAACCCTAACCTTAGCCCTAACCCTAACCCCTAACCCCTAACCGTAACGCTAACCCTAAGCCTAACCCCTAACCCCTAACCCCTAACCCTAACCATAACCCTAAACCCTAACCCTAACCCTAACCCTAACCCTAGCCCTAACCCTAGCCCTAAGTCGTACCCTAACCCTAATCCTAACCCTAACCCAACC